>NW_023365728.1:240653-246037 GCF_000003815.2 Branchiostoma floridae
ATCTCGTGGAGCTATAACAAAGTCATGTGCTGGCGTCTATGGTCAGTGATACAGAAAAATGCACACTTGCAAAGGCACAGGTCAGTTCCTTCTGTTTCCCCATCAAACATCACAACCACAGGCCATGTCCATAACACATTGAGAGATTCTCTATAACAATGGAAGTAAAGGCCACAGAAAGAAACATCATCAAAAGATTGTTTTTCACACATATAATGGAGTCTTCTGATTAATACAAGCTTAGTCTAAGTCATTGAGAATGTTGTTAGATGTTCTACCTTTGTGCTTAGTGAAAGGACTGATGGACAAACAGTTACAGGCTGGATATTTCAACATTTACTTGTTTTGTGTAAAAAGCAGTTTATCAACATTTTGGCATTTTGGATGGAGGAACTCATTAGAATCAAACTGTTACAGTAGCACGCAATATATTTTTAAAACTATTGATGATGAATGTTAAATAAAGAGGTGTCTCGACTCTCAAAGTGAATCAAGCACACAACTAATGACTACTAAATTGCAAGGTTACTTTCTTTATCAAGATGGCAATTTTTATAATATGCAGAGTTGAATGGAAATGGTTTGACAGCACAATTACTTTTTATTTGCAAGTGAACATTATGTAGCTAGGACTCCCAATCTTACATTACTGTAGAACATGTGGCTAGGACTCCCAATTTTACTTTACTGTAGAACATGTAGCTAGGACTCCCGATTACAACTGTATGACTGTAGAACATGTAGCTAGGACTCCCAATTACTGTAGAACATGTAGCTAGGACTCCCAATCTTACATTACTGTAGAACATGTAGCTAGGACTCCCAATTACTGTAGAACATGTAGCTAGGACTCCCAATTACTGTAGAACATGTAGCCAGGACTCCCAATCTTACATTACTGTAGAACATGTAGCTAGGACTCCCAATCTTACATTACTGTAGAACATGTAGCTAGGACTCCCAATCTTACATTACTGTTAGTAGAACATGTAGCTAGGACTCCCAATGACAACTGTAGAACATGTAGCTAGGACTCCCAATCTTACATTACTGTAGAACATGTAGCTAGGACTCCCAATCTTACATTACTGTAGAACATGTAGCTAGGACTCCCAATTTTACATTACTGTAGAACATGTTGCTAGGACTCCCAATCTTACTTTACTGTAGAACATGTAGCTAGGACTCCCAATCTTACATTACAGTAGAACATGTAGCTAGGACTCCCAATGACAACTGTAGAACATGTTGCTAGGACTCCCAATCTTACATTACTGTAGAACATGTAGCTAGGACTCCCAATCTTACATTACTGTAGAACATGTAGCTAGGACTCCCAATTTTACTTTACTGTAAAACATGTAGCTAGGACTCCCAATCTTACATTACCGTAGAACATGTAGCTAGGACTCCCAATCTTACATTACTGTAGAACATGTAGCTAGGACTCCCAATCCTACCTTACTGTAGAACATGTTGCTAGGACTCCCAATTTTACATTACCGTAGAACATGTTGCTAGGACTCCCAATTACAACTGTAGAACATGTAGCTAGGACTCCTAATTTTACATTACTGTAGAACATGTTGCTAGGACTCCCAATCTTACATTACTGTAGAACATGTAGCTAGGACTCCCAATTACAACTGTAGAACATGTAGATAGGACTCCCAAATTTAGGACTTCGACTTGTACAACTGTGCTAAAGCACATTATGAACAATTTGTAAGCTAGTACTCCCAAGATTTGAGCCTGATCTTGCTACAGAACAAAGAAGGTGGACAGGAGTCCCATGAAGAAGTCTGTTTTACCTTGAATGACGAGATGGCTTGCTTCTGAGCCAGGGTGGCAGTAACTCTCTACAAAGACGTAGTACAGAAAAAAAGGGGCACCAACAACTTTTAACATCGGACTGAGGTGAGATTGAGGGCAGAAGGCTGCTCCAGTTGGTGCAGTGAAACAGCAAAATGACAACAACGAGAGCGGTGGCCCCAAAGTCTTTCTGTTTTTACCTTGAGCTACCTGGCCAGACCTGGAGTATCAGAATGGTTCTCTGATATCCAAGGCAGCCATATAAGGGGTGTGTGTTTAGCGGAGTTTCCCCAGTTAACATGAAAACACTTGTGGCCTTACTTCCACTAAAACTAACATGTACAACATTCAATCATATAATCTATGTTAAGCACACTCTACCGAAAATGCATCTATCACAAAATAAATAGTAGTAAGTTATAATGAAAAAAGGTTAACACAACAAAGAAGGGCCATGCCTTGCTACATGTATGGAAAGAAGAAGTTGAATTTGAATTTTTTTTAAATTTTGTATATTGAGCAAACAATTTTCCTTTTTGTAGTTGTACTAAGAGTGGCTGGTGAAGTGAAGTCAGAGGAAGCACGGGATGTGAAGCGGATCCACTCAGCAGCGAGTGAAGCTAACAATGCACAGAACGGTGGGAACGCTCCCCGTGACGTAAGGAACGCTCCCGTGACGTAAGGAACGCTCCCGTGACGTAAGGAACGCTCCCTGTGACGTAAGGAACGCTCCCGTGACGTAAGGAACGCTCCCGTGACGTAAGGAACGCTCCCTGTGACGTAAGGAACGCTCCCTGTGACGTAAGGAACGCTCCCTGTGACGTAAGGAACGCTCCCGTGACGTAAGGAACGCTCCCGTGACGTAAGGAACGCTCCCGTGACGTAAGGAACGCTCCCTGTGACGTAAGGAACGCTCCCTGTGACGTAAGGAACGCTCCCGTGACGTAAGGAACGCTCCCGTGACGTAAGGAACGCTCCCGTGACGTAAGGAACGCTCCCTGTGACGTGAGGAACGCTCCCTGTGACGTAAGGAACGCTCCCGTGACGTGAGGAACGCTCCCGTGACGTAAGGAACGCTCCCGTGACGTAAGGAACGCTCCCTGTGACGTAAGGAACGCTCCCGTGACGTAAGGAACGCTCCCTGTGACGTAAGGAACGCTCCCGTGACGTGAGGAACGCTCCCTGTGACGTAAGGTGTTTACCTGGAAGTCTCGGAAACCTTGCTTCTGAGGAAGTGCAGAAACTCTCTACAATATCGAAGCAAGAGAGAAGGGCCAAAATTTGATGGCAGCTGAGAAAGGGCATCTCAAAAGGTGGTCTATGCAGCAAGATGACACGGTTACACAGAAACCAGCATAGAAAATGGTCGCAAGCTTGTAACAATTGGTTCTTTCTTGTCTGTGTTTTCACAACATTGCTGCATTTTTTGGCGGTAACTAACAATAGGCAAAGCAAGCCAATACTAGATCAGAATTTTCAGTGCTACGGAGCAGGAAACAAGCGTCAGCATGCATTACAAATGTGCTGTTTCCTACAATATCTGTTAATCATGAATCTACCAATGGCATTTCACAGACTAAAGCAGTGAATAGATGGTGCCTTTACAAGAGGAACTGGCTGGTAATATGTGAATGCTGGCTTGTATGTTAGGGACTCCAACAATTAACGCAGAGAAAGGATATTACCAAAACGATAACACAAAAATGTACACATGTCGGGATCTGGCCAGCATCACATGGGAGGGTGAGTGGCAAGGCCCTGCAAACTCAAACATCAACTCAACATTACCAGAAAATAAGGTACACATCAGGAGAGGCATAATTATGTGTTAATCAGCATGGTAGTTATGATGCCATCACATGTTGTGATGTTACAAAGCAAGCAGAACTGGCCATGTTCACAGAATCGCAAGAAATGGAGCAAATCAACTGCAACATCTATGCTGCATATTATTATTAAAGGAGAAACAATTTTGCACAAAATGATAAAATTTGATGCTTATGTTCCACAGCATGATGGAAGAAACAGAATAAAGATACAGCCAAATATAAAGGCGAGTGCTTTTCTTGGAATGAGAACAAGCAGTAACCACGCTACATTTGGTTCACATGTAATCTCTATCAAGTTGTAATCTCTATGAAGTTATAATCTCTATGAAGTTGAAATAAAGTTGGTACGGACATGAGTAAAGGAAGGCATGTAACATTACTTGTACAGAGTATGTGATGACATCATAATGCTTGTACTCAGTATGTGATGACATCATAAGTCTTGTACTCAGTATGTGATGACATTGCTTCAGACTGAATGGTGCATGAAAATGTAGAAATTTCAATAGAAGACCAAAATGTTGCCAAGAATAAGAAAAGGTGTATTTCTTTTGTTTTAGAATTGAATCAATGTTTTGAAATTCACTCAATAAGTTCGGATCTAGACATGCATTTGAATGCTGGCAGGGAAGCAACTGTGAACATGCAAACTTTGCACACTTTATACAGCAAAGTTTGTTTGTTTGTTTATTTTTAAGTTCTCAGGATTGCTTCAATCTCTCTTAATTAGCAACATCAAACTGAACCAGTTATTAACTTTTGGCATCATGACTTCAAGGGTTCAAATAAGGTGATTTTATCTGATATTACGGAATAACAGCATTTTGGTCTCTTTCTTAAAAACTTGCAACATCTTGAAGAGTGTGTAGTGGTGGCAACTAGAACAGTTCACAACTTTGGGTGTGTAGTGGTGGTGGCAACTAGAACAGTTCACAACTGTGGGTGTGTAGTGGTGGCAACTAGAACAGTTCACAACTTTGGGTGTGTAGTGGTGGCAACTAGAACAGTTCACAACTTTGGGTGTGTAGTGGTGGCAACTAGAACAGTTCACAACTTTGGGTGTGTAGTGGTGGCAACTAGAACAGTTCACAACTTTGGGTGTGTAGTGGTGGCAACTAGAACAGTTCACAACTTTGGGTGTGTAGTGGTGGTGGCCACTAGAACAGTTCACAACTGTGGGTGTGTAGTGGTGGCAACTAGAACAGTTCACAACTTTGGGTGTGTAGTGGTGATGGCCACTAAAACAGTTCACAACTTTGGGTGTGTAGTGGTGGCAACTAGAACAGTTCACAACTTTGGGTGTGTAGTGGTGGTGGCCACTAGAACAGTTCACAACTGTGGGTGTGTAGTGGTGGCCACTACAACAGTTCACAACTTTGGGTGTGTAGTGGTGATGGCCACTAAAACAGTTCACAACTTTGGGTGTGTAGTGGTGGCAACTACAACAGTTCACAACTTTGGGTGTGTAGTGGTGGTGGCCACTAGAACAGTTCACAACTTTGGGTGTGTAGTGGTGGTGATGACTGGTTTTGTTGCAATCTGAAATACGTTTTGTGCGCCTACAATGTACGTCTTCAGTGCTGCGGGTGTAAGTTGTGGTGGTGCAGAAATGAAGGAAGTTGGAGGTACATGTACCTTGTTGTGATGTGGTGCAGAAATGAAGGAAGTTGGAGGTACATGTACCTTGTTATGGTGTGGTGCACAAATGAAGGAAGTTGGAGGTACATGTACCTTGTTGTTGTG
>NW_023365728.1:246578-255167 GCF_000003815.2 Branchiostoma floridae
AGGAGTCACTCTGAGGTTCCCAGGAGTTACTCTGGAGTTCCCAAGAGTTACTCTGAAGTTCCAAGGAGTTACTCTGAGGTTCCCAGAAGTTACTCTGAGGTTCCCAGGAGTACATATTATATAAAGTTCACCAGGAGTACTTACTCTGAAGTTGGCTGGGGATCCTCCATGAAGTAGGGGTCGGCCATGGCCTGATCGGAGGATATTCTCTTGGTGGGGTCCATGGTCAGCAGCTTGGACAACTGCAGAAAAGCAGAGAGAAATATTCTGAGTATTCTATGGCTGCAGGACAAAAATGGGACAGGCCAAGACGCATGCAACAGGCTGAAACACACAAACAGGCTGAGACACATGCAACAGGCTGAGGCACATGCAACAGGCTGAGGCACATGCAACAGGCTGAGGCACATGCAACAGGCTGAGGCACATGCAACAGGCTGAGACATATGCAAAGACCTACAAGTAAGGAAAGTGCTTACCAGATGGAATGCTTTGCTGTCAGCTTTGACCTTGTGTTTTTCCATGTACTTCAGTAAACAGCAGTTTTGGTATCTGGAAGACATGTTCGGTAAAACCGACCAATAAGGCATCTGATTACTGTTTGTTCAGGACATGTTCGGTAAAACCGACCAATAAGGCATCTGATTACTGTTTGTTCAGGACATGTTCGGAAAACCGACCAATAAGGCATTTGATTACTGTTTGTCCAGGACATGTTCGGTTAACCCGCCCAATAAGGCATCTGATTACTGTTTGTTCGGACACGTTCGGTAAAACCGACCAATAAGGTATCTGATTACTGTTTGTTCAGGACATGTTTGGTAAAACCGACCAATAAGGCATCTGATTACTGTTTGTTCAGGACAAGTTCGGTAAAACCGACCAATAAGGCATCTGATTACTGTTTGTTCAGGACATGTTTGGTAAAACCGACCAATAAGGCATCTGATTACTGTTTGTTCAGGACAAGTTCGGTAAAACCGACCAATAAGGCATCTGATTACTGTTTGTTCAGGACAAGATCATAAATAGAATATTCTGACATTCACACTCAGGGTTTTTCTTACAACTGTCGAAAATGAATTGAATGGGGGATGGTGTCATCTTCCAGCATTTGAGTTGAAATTAGGTATTCTATTGTTTCTAAGGTTTTTTTTTATGAGTGGAAATCATTTTCAGAGAAATCACAGCTGTGGCCACATGTGGCTGGTAACATCCTTATCACAAATCTATGGTGGTCAGAGAATCTGGTCCCCTCTGTAATTACAGAAGATTTGTATAGTCTCAAAGAACAAATATCACAAAAATGCAAAATGTTCCATTCTGATAGAAAGTGCATGTCCTTTGAGTATGAAAGGGTTGCTGTGTGAAAGGTTTGTCTGAAATGCCCTACTGTGATCTGAAATGCCCTACTGTGATCTGAAATGCCCTACTGTGATCTGGGGAAGTCTGAAATGCCCTACTGTGATCTGGGGAAGTCTGAAATGCCCTACTGTGATCTGGGGAAGTCTGAAATGCCCTACTGTGATCTGGGGAAGTCTGAAATGCCCTACTGTGATCTGGGGAAGTCTGAAATGCCCTACTGTGATCTGGGGAAGTCTGAAATGCCCTACTGTGATCTGGGGAAGTCTGAAATGCCCTACTGTGATCTGGGGAAGTCTGAAATGCCCTACTGTGATCTGGGGAAGTCTGAAATGCCCTACTGTGATCTGGGGAAGTCTGAAATGCCCTACTGTGATCTGCGGAAATCCTTCATCAGCGTGGCATGCTCCGGCATCTTCCTGATGTCTTCCCAGTCTTTCTCTGCATCGGCACAACAAACATTGTTATAATTACATGTTACAAGTTAGTCTCCTTTCTTAACTACAGAAAGAAACATGACTGTGTAAAAATGGTAATAACTACCTCCTGTCATAATCAAACATGTGCCACCTCCCGTGTCATCAACTATTCTATGTGAGGATAGTACAGTCAGCATGTTGCTACCTGTTTCTGTACCTTGTGGAAATCCTATGAGGTTAAATAATCTATAAATGACAGTACAGTATGCTATTAATGTGTACCTGCAGGAAACCCCATGACATTGAATATGCTCTATAGCAACAGTAAGGTATCATCATCATCATCATTAGTCATCCTCTGAGGTGCAGGAAGTTTATAGTCATGTACCTGGTGGAAATCCCATCACTATGTAATGATAGAACAGTATGTTGCAGTATGTACGTACCTTGAGGAAAGCCCATGACTATGTAATGATAGAACAGTATGTTGCAGTATGTACGTACCTTGAGGAAAGCCCATCACTATGTAATGATAGTACAGTATGTTGCAGTATGTACCTTGAGGAAAGCCCATGACGTTGAATATTCTGTCCAGCTGGTCGTGGTGGTACGGGTTGCTAGTCTTGATGTCCTCCTGCCGACAGTGGAAGATCGGCTCCGAGGTCAGCAGCTCGGCGAAGATGCAGCCGATGGCCCAGATATCTGTGGACAACGCAACATACTAAGTTCAGCATCATGAGTGGCTCACCTACAATGTATAGCCTTGGTGTAGTGCTCTGGTGTAGTGCCTCACCTATAGCCTTGGTGTAGTGCCTCACCTATAGCCTTGGTGTAGTGCCTCACCTACAATGTATAGCCTTGGTGTAGTGCTCTGGTGTAGTGCCTCACCTATAGTCCTGGTGTAGTGCCTCGCTGCCAGCAGAAGCTCAGGTGCCCTGTACCAGAAAGTGCCTCACCTATAGACTTAGTGTAGTGCCTTGGTGTAGTGCCTCACCTATAGCCTTAGTGTAGTGCCTCACCTATAGCCTTGGTGTAGTGCCTCACCTATAGCCTTGGTGTAGTGCCTTGCTGCCAGCAGAAGCTCAGGTGCCCTGTACCAGAAAGTGCCTCACCTATAGACTTAGTGTAGTGCCCTGGTGTAGTGCCCTGGTGTAGTGCCTCACCTATAGCCTTGGTGTAGTGCCTCACCTATAGCCTTGGTGTAGTGCCTCACCTATAGCCTTAGTGTAGTGCCCTGGTGTAGTGCCTCACCTATAGCCTTGGTGTAGTGCTCTGGTGTAGTGCCTCACCTATAGCCTTGGTGTAGTGCCTTGCCGCCAGCAGAAGCTCAGGTGCCCTGTACCAGAAAGTGCCTCACCTATAGCCTTGGTATAGTGCCTCACCTATAGCCTTAGTGTAGCGCCTTAGTGTAGTGCCTCACCTATAGCCTTAGTGTAGTGCCTCACCTAAAGCCTTAGTGTAGTATCTCACCTATAGCCTTAGTGTAGTGCCTTGCTGCCAGCAGAAGCTCAGGTGCCCTGTACCAGAAAGTGCCCCACCTATAGCCTTAGTGTAGTGCCTTGGTGTAGTGCCTCACCTATAGCCTTAGTGTAGTGCCTTGCGGCCAGCAGAAGCTCAGGTGCCCTGTACCAGAAAGTCACCACCACCGGGTCCAGATCTGCCAGGGGCTTCAGCGGGGAGTTGAACAGTCGTGCAAATCCCATGTCAGCTGCAAGGGGGTAGCGCAAAAGGGACTTATTAAAGGTAGGTCATAGGTCATAAAGTCAGTCTCTCACTAAAATAAACTCATACAAAATTTTTTATAAAAGATCCGTACCTATTTTCACCCTCAACAAAAATCATTTACAAAAGATCCATACCTATTTTCACCCTGCCCCTCTCTGGTCCCTCGCCCATCACTAGGATATTGGCAGGTTTCTGAGGGAAAAAATTTATAAGTGAAATTTCATTCTACTTTTAATTGATAGGGATTTATTTAGACTTCACATACAATTGATATGACCTGAAACTGACATGTTCTAACAGGGACTCATCAGGTCTCTATGTAATAAATATCCAGTTAGCATGCAGGTAGTGGATACGGTCTTGAATCTGGTATAACGTTACAACATATATAACGGACTCACCAGGTCTCTATGTAATATGATATAACATATATAACAGACTCACCAGGTCTCTATGTAATATGATATAACATATATAACAGACTCACCAGGTCTCGATGTAATATGATATACCAGACTCACCAGGTCTCGATGAAATATGATATACCAGACTCACCAGGTCTCTATGTAATATCCAGTTAGCATGCAGGTAGTGGATACCGTCTAGAATCTGGTATAACAGGGACTTGACCATCTGTCTGGGGATTGGAACAGGCTTCTTGTTGGCTTTGGATGCTCTGTGCCATTTTATAATGTGCTGGAATGTTAAAAAATACGTACATTCAGAAGTCTGCATCCTGACAGCAAATGATACAACTTAAGGGTATTCAGGTTTGAAAGTCTCTGGCCGTAGGAATAAAACTGAACTTTCCTCTCCAATTGTCTGATCAACTAAGCAGACTGACTGATAAATGTATGAGCTATAAATATACTAGTATATAAATGTACATGGATGCTAACACATATACATGTGCCTAATTCAAGAAATGCATCATAATACTTTTAGTTTTACAGAGGGCAATTGGATCTATGCCAACTGTATTGTTAAATCGTACTTTCTCTGGTAAATCGCTACACTGCAGTACTTACCCAAAGGTCATGTTACTTACCCACAGGTCGTGTTACTTACCCACAGGTCATGTTACTTACCCACAGGTCATGTTACTTACCCACAGGTCGTGTTACTTACCCACAGGTCATGTTACTTACCCACAGGTCGTGTTACTTACCCACAGGTCGTGTTCTGCAAAGTCAAACAGAAGCCAGACTTTTCTGTCGGAGTGAGACAGGAAAACTCTGTGCAGGGTGATCACATTCGGGTGCTTCAGCTCTCTCAGCAGCTGCCAATAACAGGAAACAGCCTTACAGTCAGTCCTGTACTTCACACCTAACAGCCTTACAGTCACTCCTGTACTTCACACCTAACAGCCTTACAGTCACTCCTGTACTTCACAACTAAATGTGTACAGCCTTACAGTCACTCCTGTACTTCACACCTTACAGTCACTCCTGTACTTCACACCTAACAGTCACTCCTGTACTTCACACCTAACAGCCTTACAGTCACTCCTGTACTTCACAACTAAATGTGTACAGCCTTACAGTCACTCCTGTACTTCACACCTAAATGTGTACATTTCTATATGTATCTACTCTACCCTAGATAACAGGAAACAGCCTTACAGTCACTCCTGTACTTCACACCTAAATGTGAACATTTCTATATGTATCTACTCTACCCTAGATATCAGGAAACAGCCTTACAGTCACTCCTGTACTTCACACCTAAATGTGAACATTTCTATATGTATCTACTCTACCCTAGATATCAGGAAACAGCCTTACAGTCACTCCTGTACTTCACACCTAAATGTGAACATTTCTATATGTATCTACTCTACCCTAGATCTCTCTCTCTCCGTCAGTCTATACAGACTATGACACTTTTCTACATGTGCAGTAAATATTGATCTCAGCCTGAGGCTTCCCAGATAATGTACACCAGTAACGCAAGTCTTACATTGTTACAATACAAAACAATCAACACAAGACTGTCCAAACTACTTTCACGGGGCGCGTTAACATTTTACCAGCATCTTTCTATAGACAACAGATCCTACTTACAGCAATTTCCCGACATGCTGACATGGATATGCCGGTGCCTTCTATCTGTTTCAGTGCATATTCTTTGTCGTCTGACCTGTGGACATGGCAATAAAGTACTAGAGTTGAGTATTAGCTGGCTTGCAAATGTTAACAGTATAATAATAACAGGTTTGCGTTTCAGCACAACTTCATGGATCAAAACTGTATTCTGCAACCTTGGCTGAAACTTAGTGCAAGCATAATTTGCCCGGAAACAATATGGCGCCTGCATGACGTCAGTCTATTGCCTGCCTTCCAAACCAATACAGGTTTGCTAGTACATGTAGTTAACATATCACCATGACATCAAGAAATTTACAGAAAACGGACCGGTCCAAGACTAACGAATGAAAACTCACCCGTCTTTTCTCTTTGCCTTGTACACATGTCCGTACGTTCCGCGGCCGACTTTGCAGCCTTCGTAGTCAAAAAGGTCCTCCACTTTCTCCCGTTGGGCGGCCGTTTTCAGCTTGAACTCGTAGTCCATAGCTATCCCGCTGCGTCACAAACACCCAAGGAACCCTAATAGAATGTAAATCTCCAACAAAAGCGGCACTGCGTCCTGTAAAGTAAGTACTCATGTGAAATAAAAATGGACAAAATGTAAGAAATTTTCATCCAAAGGGCGCCATTTTGGTCTCCCATTCACTGACGTCATGACTTTGCGATACGTCGTAAAATCGAGATGGAAGACCAAAAATGCGCATTTTCAGCACCAAATCGGAAACATGACCTCATGTGATGTTAACGCGATAGATATAAAGATATTTCATGACACTATTGATCTCAAAGTCATTGAGCATCATTTGTTAACACAGTGTCGCGAAAGGCCGGCGATTACATTTACAGTGGACAAACGTAAACAAAAGATTTTAAGATTTTATGACCAGTATATAATTCTGTATTCAGCAAAAAAATATATTTCTTTTTCTAATTTTATTGCTTTTGTACTTCTATCTAACTATGATGAAAGAAAAGGTTTTTATTCAAATCTAATTCAAAGGGAAAACCATCCCTACAAGTAAATTTGGAATAGTCCATATTGCCGTAAACCGTTCTGATCTCGTCCGTCCGAAGGCAGACGGTACCCTCGTCACTTGTGCTGCTGTATGGCGTTTGTCCGCACGGATTCGTACCGAGCTGCAGGGATCGCGTGCCTCAGGCCCTCCATCTACTTTGTGGACGATGGCTAGCAACAACCATTTCTTCGAAGGCGCTGAGAAGCTGCTGGAGGTGTGGTTCCTTCGCACCGAGCCGGGCCAGAACCTCCGACACATCGCCAGGTAAGTTCCCGTACCGAGCCGGGCCAGGACCTCCGACACATCGCCAGGTAAGTTCCCGTACCGAGCCGGGCCAGGATCTCCGACACATCGCCAGGTAAGTTCCCGTACCGAGCCGGGCCAGGATCTCCGACACATCGCCAGGTAAGTTCCCGTACCGAGCCGGGCCAGGACCTCCGACACATCGCCAGGTAAGTTCCCGTACCGAGCCGGGCCAGGACCTCCGACACATCGCCAGGTAAGTTCCCGTACCGAGCCGGGCCAGGATCTCCGACACATCGCCAGGTAAAACGCCTCACCTTCATACCTGCATACCATCACGAGAGTGCTGGGGTCTCAGAGCTGCTGGATCGTGTTTACATGGTGATCATTGTTGGGCAGGATGTTCTGTCAATAAGAATATTCTGGCACTACTGACAGGATGTTCCTGTCATGAGATTATTCTGGCACTACTGACAGGATAATTTCCTGTCAATAAGAATATTCTGGCACTACTGACAGGGTGTTCCTGTCAATAAGAATATTCTCGCACTACTGACAGGATGTTTATGATCATCTTTATGAGAATAGGCATTGTCTCATATACACACACTACTACTGTATATTCTATTCTACATCTGCATGACATGATTTGGACATGAGAAAGTAACAAACTGGTCCTTCAATGGGAAATTCTGCATGATTTACCCACACCCCCTCACTCAGTCTTGTGACAACAAGGAGATGCCAGCATGGCATGTACTAGTAATGTAGTGTAAATGATATAATGAAAGAAGCTACTCCCACAGCAATTGGAAATAATAAATTGTGTACAGTAGTTAAATATTCTAGCTTAGAGACCAAAGTGCAAAGTTTTGTAAAGATCATTTGTTATTCGTCACCTTAACTTTAAAGGCATTTGTGTAGAAGTTTATTGAAGTTGATCCTCCTGCCTCTGCCACAGGGAGGACTGGGAAGAGGTTCTGAAGACGGTTCGCTGCCAGATCATCAGCACAATTAAGAACGACAGCCAAGATGCCTATCTCCTCAGGTCGGTGAAATAAGTGTCAAGAAAATACAACATGTACACTTAGTGGTATGCAATATGGACGACTGGAGAATCCTGGAGTTGCATTTAAGTTGCAAACTGATGTACTACAATATGAAAGTTCATCTGTGTTGGTAAAAGTCATTCTTGAGCTAGTTTAACTGTAATATCCAACACAAAAATTTGACCCTTCCAAATTTTCGACTGAACAGCACCAGTCTTTGTCAAGGAATGACCAATCCACTGCTGTCGTGACGTGCACATAATGTACACCAATGTGTTGTAAAAAAAACCCATGTACAATGTACACAAATGTGTTGTAAGTACAAGTAAATTAACACCATGTACAACAAATATGTTTTTACAGTGAGAGCAGCATGTTTGTGTCTGACCGCCGGTTCATCCTGAAGACTTGTGGAACAACTCTGCTCCATAATGCCCTTCCCCTCATGCTGGAGCTGGCCAAGCAGAAGTGTGGCTTCCACACAGTAGAGGTACTACAGCATTTAGTATGATGTACCACACTGTGGAGGTACTACTACAGCATTTAGTATGATGTACCACACTTTAGAGGTACTACAGCATTTAGTATGATGTATCACACTTTAGAGGTACTACATTTCAGTATGATGTACCACACTGTAGAGGTACTACATTTCAGTATGATTTCTCTGTCGCGGAGATAGAAACGG
>NW_023365728.1:255586-258989 GCF_000003815.2 Branchiostoma floridae
ATGGCACATACAGGACATCTTCTATTCACCCTTATGTTGTTATTGCACCTACAGGACATCTTCTATTCTCCCTCATGTTGTTATTGCACCTACAGGACATCTTCTATTCCCTCATGTTGTTATTGCACCTACAGGACATCTTCTATCCCCTCATGTTGTTATTGCACCTACAGGACATCTTCTATTCTCCCTCATGTTGTTATTGCACCTACAGGACATCTTCTATTCCCTCATGTTGTTATTGCACCTACAGGACATCTTCTATTCTCCCTCATGTTGTTATTGCACCTACAGGACATCTTCTATTCCCTCATGTTGTTATTGCACCTACAGGACATGTTCTATTCTCCCTCATGTTGTTATTGCACCTACAGGACATGTTCTATTCTCCCTCATGTTGTTATTGCACCTACAGGACATCTTCTCTTCTCCCTCATGTTGTTATTGCACCTACAGGACATCTTCTATTCTCCCTCATGTTGTTATTGCACCTACAGGACATCTTCTATTCTCCCTCATGTTGTTATTGCACCTACAGGACATCTTCTATTCTCACTCATGTTGTTATTGCACCTACAGGACATCTTCTATTCCCTCATGTTGTTATTGCACCTACAGGACATCTTCTATTCTCCCTCATGTTGTTATTGCACCTACAGGACATCTTCTATTCCCTCATGTTGTTATTGCACCTACAGGACATCTTCTATTCTCACTCATGTTGTTATTGCACCTACAGGACATCTTCTATTCTCCCTCATGTTGTTATTGCACCTACAGGACATCTTCTATTCCCTCATGTTGTTATTGCACCTACAGGACATCTTCTATTCTCCCTCATGTTGTTATTGCACCTACAGGACATCTTCTATTCTCCCTCATGTTGTTATTGCACCTACAGGACATCTTCTATTCCCTCATGTTGTTATTGCACCTACAGGACATCTTCTATTCTCCCTCATGTTGTTATTGCACCTACAGGACATCTTCTATTCCCTCATGTTGTTTATTGCACCTACAGGACATCTTCTATTCTCCCTCATGTTGTTATCGCACATACAGGACATTTTCTATTCCCTCATGTTGTTATTGCACCTACAGGACATTTTTTATTCTCCCTCATGTTGTTATTGCACCTACAGGACATCTTCTATTCCCTCATGTTGTTATTGCACCTACAGGACATCTTCTATTCTCCCTCATGTTGTTATTGCACCTACAGGACATCTTCTATTCCCTCATGTTGTTATTGCACCTACAGGACATCTTTTATTCTCCCTCATGTTGTTATTGCACCTACAGGACATTTTCTATTCTCCCTCATGTTGTTATTGCACCTTCAGGACATCTTCTATTCCCTCATGTTGTTATTGCACCTACAGGACATCTTCTATTCTCCCTCATGTTGTTATTGCACCTACAGGACATCTTCTATTCCCTCATGTTGTTATTGCACCTACAGGACATCTTCTATTCCCTCATGTTGTTATTGCACCTACAGGACATCTTCTATTCTCCCTCATGTTGTTATTGCACCTACAGGACATGTTCTACTCCCTTATGTTGTTATTGCACCTACAGGACATCTTCTATTCCCTCATGTTGTTTATTGCACCTACAGGACATCTTCTATTCTCCCTCATGTTGTTATTGCACCTACAGGACATTTTCTATTCTCCCTCATGTTGTTATTGCACCTTCAGGACATCTTCTATTCCCTCATGTTGTTATTGCACCTACAGGACATCTTCTATTCCCTCATGTTGTTATTGCACCTACAGGACATCTTCTACTCTCCCTCATGTTGTTATTGCACCTACAGGACATCTTCTATTCCCTCATGTTGTTATTGCACCTACAGGACATCTTCTATTCTCACTCATGTTGTTATTGCACCTACAGGACATCTTCTACTCCCTCATGTTGTTATTGCACCTACAGGACATCTTCTATTCCCTTATGTTGTTTATTGCACCTACAGGACATCTTCTATTCTCCCTCATGTTGTTATTGCACCTACAGGACATCTTCTACTCCCGTAAGAACTTCATGCGGCCGGAGCTGCAACACAACATGCACCGCAGCTTCGAGGAGGAGGTCATCATCCTGGAGAAGCTGTTCCAAGGTACGGTAGATACGTCATCCTGGAGAAGCTGTTCCAAGGTAAGGTGGAGTCATGGAGGTTCTAGAACCAGACTTTTGTCTCACAGGAGTAATTCTTTTGTATGTTTGCATCATTTGTTGTTGATGTTGTCTGTTGCAGATGGGGCAGCTTACTGCCTAAGCACTGGATGTTGAAGTTGTTGTTTGTTGATGTTGTTCTTGTTGATGTTTTTGTTGATTTTTGTTGTTGTTGACAATGTTGTTGTTTGTTGCAGATGGGGTGGCGTACTGCCTGGGCAGGATGTTTGTTGTTGTTGTTGATGTTGATGTTGTTGTTGATGTTTGTTGATGTTGTTTATTGTTTGTTGCAGACGGGGCGGCGTACTGCCTAGGCAGGATGTTTGTTGTTGTTGATGTTGTTGTTGATGTTTGTTGATGTTGTTTATTGTTTGTTGCAGACGGGGCGGCATACTGCCTAGGCAGGATGTTTGTTGTTGTTGTTGTTGTTGTTGATGTTTGTTGATGTTGTTTATTGTTTGTTGCAGACGGAGCGGCGTACTGCCTAGGCAGGATGTTTGTTGTTGTTGATGTTGTTGTTGATGTTTGTTGATGTTGTTTATTGTTTGTTGCAGACGGGGCGGCATACTGCCTGGGCAGGATGTTTGTTGTTGTTGTTGTTGTTGATGTTTGTTGATGTTGTTTATGTTGATGTTGTTTGTTGCAGACGGGGCGGCATACTGCCTAGGCAGGATGTTTGTTGTTGTTGTTGTTGTTGATGTTGTTGTTGTTGATGTTTGTTGATGTTGTTTATTGTTTGTTGCAGACGGGGCGGCGTACTGCCTAGGCAGGATGTTTGTTGTTGTTGTTGTTGTTGATGTTGTTGTTGTTGATGTTTGTTGATGTTGTTTATTGTTTGTTGCAGACGGGGCGGCGTACTGCCTAGGCAGGATGTTTGTTGTTGTTGATGTTTTTTTGTTGTTGTTGACTATGTTGTTGTTTGTTGCAGATTGAGTAGCATACTGCCTGGACAGGATGTTTGTTTTTGTTTGTGTTGTTTTTGTTGATGCTGTTTGGTTTTCTTGATGTTGTTTGTTTGTTTTTGTTGATGTATGTTTATTGTTTGTTGCAGACGGGGCAGCGTACTGCCTGGGCAGGATGTTTGTTGTTGATGTTGTTGTTGATGTTGTTGTTGATGTTGTTTATTGTTTGTTGCAGACGGGGCGGCGTACTGCCTGGGCAGGATGAACGGAGACTGCTGGTAAGAGGATTACCCAGAATCCCTCCCCAGAAAGCCGTTATC
>NW_023365728.1:259089-260773 GCF_000003815.2 Branchiostoma floridae
CCTTCTGCAGGTATCTGTACACACCCTGATACAGTAACCTGATACATGTAACATGATATCTGCAGGTATCTGTACACAACCAACAACCCTGACAGCAGCAAGCCGGGCCAGGCAGAGCCGGACCAGACTCTGGAGATATCCTTTTACATGGGCGAGCTTTAATGTTACAGACCAACCTTTTACATGGGCAAGCTTTAACTGTTACAGACCCAACTTTTACATGGGCAAGCTTTAACTGTTACAGACCCAACTTTTACATGGGCAAGCTTTAACTGTTACAGACCCAACTTTTACATGGGCAAGCTTTAACTGTTACAGACCCAGCTTTTACATGGGCTAGCTTTAACTGTTACAGACCCAACTCTGGAGATATCCTTTTACATGGGCAAGCTTTAACGTTACAGAGGTCCTCACCTTTCAAAGATATCATGCTTTACAATAACTGAATAAGATAAATGATAGAATGCAGATATCTGGTAGAAGTCTAGTGTGAGTACTTGGTGTGTAGATCTGTCTGTACAGACTTGTAACTACCGTCACCAAGTTTTCAGTGTCGTTTATTCGTCTGTGGACAGGTCAACCCCAGATTCTGTGGTTTTGAACACAAAGGTCAAGTTCAACAATGGGTTCCCTAGCAGCTTTCTAGGGTACTGCAGCAGAATTTCCAGTATTGATATGTCATGTTCTAGACTTGCTGTGAATGAGTGGTAGATAGCTCCTTGAGCAGAGTGTAAGCGGTGCTGCTGTAGCTCCTTTAGTTGGAACCGCAGGCCGAATCTGTGTCTCCTGCCCTTTGTTGGAACCCGAATCTGTTTCTCCAGCCCTGTGTTGGAACCGCAGGCCGAATCTGTTTCTCCAGCCCTTTGTTGGAACCGCAGGCCGAATCTGTTTCTCCTGCCCTTTGTTGGAACCCGAATCTGTTTCTCCAGCCCTGTGTTGGAACCGCAGGCCGAATCTGTTTCTCCAGCCCTTTGTTGGAACCGCAAGCCGAATCTGTTTCTCCTGCCCTTTGTTGGAACCCGAATCTGTTTCTCCAGCCCTGTGTTGGAACCGCAGGCCGAATCTGTTTCTCCAGCCCTTTGTTGGAACCGCAGGCCGAATATGTTTCTCCAGCCTTTTGTTGGAACCCGAATCTGTGTCTCCTGCCCTTTGTTGGAACCGCAGGCCGAATCTGTTTCTCCTGCCCTTTGTTGGAACCGCAAGCCGAATCTGTTTCTCCTGCCCTTTGTTGGAACCCGAATCTGTTTCTCCAGCCCTGTGTTGGAACCGCAGGCCGAATCTGTGTCTCCAGCCTTTTGTTGGAACCGCAGGCCGAATATGTTTCTCCAGCCTTTTGTTGGAACCCGAATCTGTTTCTCCAGCCCTTTGTTGGAACCGCAAGCCGAATCTGTTTCTCCTGCCCTTTGTTGGAACCCGAATCTGTTTCTCCAGCCCTGTGTTGGAACCGCAGGCCGAATCTGTGTCTCCAGCCTTTTGTTGGAACCGCAGGCCGAATCTGTGTCTCCAGCCTTTTGTTGGAACCGCAGGCCGAATCTGTGTCTCCAGCCCTTTGTTGGAACCCGAATCTGTTTCTCCAGCCCTTCCTTAACCCTCCCACATCCTGATGATGGACCGGGAGCCGGAAGGCATGAAACTGTTCCCCAAGATCAGCATCGATCCTGCCGAGATCGCAAAGGTACGGCTG
>NW_023365728.1:261760-266441 GCF_000003815.2 Branchiostoma floridae
AGTAGGTTACGTTAATGATCTACTGAGCTGGCCCAAACCAACATTTCGCTGGTCATCTCTTACTGTGAACATAGAGCATTATATATATAGTTGTGCCAAAACCTTAGCTTGTGTCTTTCTGTTTCTCACAGAACTCTTACTGTAAACATAGAACAGGAGTTGTGCCAAAACAGTGTCTTTCTGTGTCTTACAGAACTCTTACTCTTACTGTGAACACAGTACAGCAGCTCTGCTGAAACCTTGTATCTTTCTGTTTCCCACAGAACTCTTACTGTGAACACAGTACAGCAGCTCTGCCGAAACCTTTTGCCTTTCTGTTTCCCACAGATCAGCGGTATTGCAGACTTGGAGCCCGGAACTCTTATTGATGACTTTCTGTTTGAGCCATGTGGATATTCCATGAACGGGTTACTGCCTGATGTACGTATTCCACCTGATGTGTGTTACAGGGTGCCTACATGTAGTTTGATGTGTGTTACGGGGTGCCTACATGTAGTTTGATGTGTGTTACAGGGTGCCTACATGTAGTTTGATGTGTGTTACGGGGTGCCTACATGTAGTTTGATGTGTGTTACGGGGTGCCTACATGTAGTTTGATGTGTGTTACAGGGTGCCTACATGTAGTTTGATGTGTGTTACAGGGTGCCTACATGTAGTTTGATGTGTGTTACAGGGTGCCTACATGTAGTTTGATGTGTGTTACAGGGTGCCTACATGTAGTTTGGTGTGTGTTATGGGGTGCCTACATGTAGTTTGATGTGTGTTATAGGGTGCCTACATGTAGTTTGATGCTTACATGTAGTTTGATGTGTGTTACAGGGTGCCTACATGTAGTTTGATGTGTGTTACAGGGGTGCCTACATGTAGTTTGATGTGTGTTACAGGGTGCCTACATGTAGTTTGATGTGTGCTATAGGGTGCCTACATGTAGTTTGATGTGTGTTACAGGGTGCCTACATGTAGTTTGATGTGTGTTACAGGGTGCCTACATGTAGTTTGATGTGTGTTACAGAGTGCCTACATGTAGTTTGATGTGTGTTACAGGGTGCCTACATGTAGTTTGATGTGTGTTACAGGGTGCCTACATGTAGTTTGATGTGTGTTACAGAGTGCCTACATGTAGTTTGATGTGTGCTATAGGGTGCCTACATGTAGTAATGATGTGTGTTACAGGGTGCCTACATGTAGTTTGATGTGTGTTGCCTACATGTAGTTTGATGTGTTACAGGGTGCCTACATGTAGTTTGATGTATGTTACAGGGGGCCTACATGTAGTTTGATGTGTTACAGGGGGCCTACATGTAGTTTGATGTGTGTTACGGGGTGCCTACATGTAGTTTGATGTGTGTTACAGGGTGCCTACATGAATATCCATGTGACTCCGGAGAAGGACTTTTCCTATGCTAGTTTTGAGACCAATGTGTCAAAGGTACGTACAACTCCTCATACAGTGGCTGTCATTGACTCTATGGTACCGTATTGTTTAAAAGGCCTACATGTATTAAATGTACATTTCACCGATCTTAGTTGTACCTACATGTATCTTTGTCCCACCTTTTCACCCTCCAGAAAAGCTACGCGGACTTGGTGAAGCGAGTTCTGAATGTTTTCAAGCCGGGTCGCTTTGTGATGACGCTGTTTGCCAACATGGTAAGTCTTCCTCCCAGCATCCTCACAACAGCCAGTATATCACTTATATCTACCAGGGTTAACTCACTCACTCACTCACTCACTCACGCCCGTAACCTGGGTTAAACATTCAGGTAATTAGATAGCCAACATACAACACAGCAGTTACTCAAGCAACTGGATATTTGTAAACAGACATTTCAGATCATTTCTGTCTTTCCTTTCTGTCAGGCATCTGATTTCATTAATGTTGGTCTTACTTTCCTCCAAAAATGTATGTTTCTCTTTTCCATAAGCTTCAAAGAAAGATTTAGTGCAATTTATTTTTTCTCCTTTGCCATTGCAAATCAGTACATCTGGAGCAGTGACAACAAGAATCCAACAAGAAGCAATTTGAGTCACTTGGATATTTGGGGAGATGTAGAGAGAAATATTCTGTTTTTCGGAAGAAGAATACACTACTTATACACTACTTAATATACACTTCTTTTGCTGGTAAGATTCTGCTTGGTCAGTTTTTAACCAGTAATATCATCATGGACTTGCTGTTGAACATGCCCACAGACAAACAGGGATGAGAAACCATGGTTTGGATTTGTGTTTTTATTGCTGCTGTAACAATAGGCGCCTTGCTTACCCCACACCATACAGGAATCCCAAATGTTCAGTGCGCTGGAGAAAGGTGGTAGTGGGGACCGTGCTAAACTGGTAAGGTCCTAAAATACAGTGGCTCACGCAACAATCTTTGTTACCCAATCATACGAGCGCATTTACCTTGGAACATAATTAAATTAAAGGCCTTCCCAGTCTTTATTAATGATGGTAATAGCTTATCACAATCTGCAAACAATTCAACATCAACAGCCTGGCAGACTGTCAGCTGGTCTGATTGTGCTGATGGCAATGATTTAAGTAACATGATGCTAGTGTAACAACGGAGTGGATATGTAGGTCACATGTAGGTCCCAGTCACATGTGGGTCCCAGTCACATGTAGGTCCCAGTCACATGTAGGTCCCAGTCACATGTAGGTCCCAGTCACATGTAGGTCCCAGTCACATGTGGGTCCCAGTCACATGTGGGTCCCAGTCACATGTAGGTCCCAGTCACATGTAGGTCCCAGTCACATGTAGGTCCCAGTCACATGTAGGTCCCAGTCACATGTTGGTCCCAGTCACATGTAGGTCCCAGTCACATGTAGGTCCCAGTCACATGTAGGTCCCAGTCGCATTTGGGTCATGTAGGTCCCAGTCACATGTAGGTCCCAGTCACATGTAGGTCCCAGTCACATGTAGGTCCCAGTCACATGTAGGTCCCAGTCACATGTAGGTCCCAGTCACATGTGGGTCCCAGTCACATGAAGGTCCCAGTCACATGTGGGTCCCAGTCACATGAAGGTCCCAGTCACATGTAGGTCCCAGTCACATGTAGGTCCCAGTCACATGTAGGTCCCAGTTGCATTTGGGTCATGTAGGTCCCAGTCACATGTAGGTCCCAGTCACATGTAGGTCCCAGTCGCATTTGGGTCATGTAGGTCCCAGTCACATGTAGGTCCCAGTCACATGTAGGTCCCAGTCGCATTTGGGTCATGTAGGTCCCAGTCACATGTAGGTCCCAGTCACATGTGGGTCCCAGTCACATGTGGGTCCCAGTCACATGTGGGTCCCAGTCACATGTGGGTCCCAGTCACATGTGGGTCCCAGTCACATGTGGGTCCCAGTCACATGAAGGTCCCAGTCGCATGTGGGTCCCAGTCACATGTAGGTCCCAGTCACATGTGGGTCCCAGTCACATGAAGGTCCCAGTTGCATGTGGGTCCCAGTCACATGTGGGTCCCAGTCACACGTGGGTCCCAGTCACATGTGGGTCATGTAGGTCCCAGTCACATGTGGGTCCCAGTCACATGTGGCCTAGTGGGAATATCAGACACAGACACATACATGTAATCAATGTTGATTCAGCACAAGAAAACAGAAGTTTGATAACTCACATGAGGTGCAGGAGATCATTTATACAACATGTCATTGATAAATACTATTAGGTATTATGTATTAACATTCGAAACTGTTAATGATATTTTTCTTCCAAGTGCCTCACACAACAAGTCCACATCAGAGCTCCCTCCTTGTGCTCTATTGTTTCATCCTAACTAAAAGTTGTTCTAGATGACAAACTTCTTGATTCAGAAGCAAGTATAAAACTATTGTACATTATGTTAGCTTCCTGCCGACATTTTAAAGGCTGTCTCATCTTCAGTAGGCCCCAAATGTCAGCTTCACTTCAACTGTGGCACTGCAGCTAGGTGGCGCTGCTAACAATGCTGTCCCAATCCAGGCTTAATGAGAACATTAGTCATGCAGCAGCCTGAAACTATCCACAGATAAAAGTTGTTCTGACAGTTTTGTGTCTTGAAGCTTTACATGTGAGAATGAAGAGGGTTAAGCTACATGTACCTCTCCCCTGCAGACTTCTGAAGTGTACCCCGGCGACTCCACCTTCGAGGATAAGATCTCCGACTTCCAGCGGCAGGACTGGCAGGCCAGCAAGTTCAGCAACTACTACCTGACCTTCTGCAACTATGCCAAGGTCAAGGCCAAGCCCAGCTGACATGGCGACTACATCATACGCCGTCCAGTCATTTCGGATCAGCTGCTAGAAAATGTTATGTTGGAGGCAGGCGGATGGCAAAATGCTTAATGTAGATTTTGTTGTAAGAAACTTGTAAGGCCAGAATCGTCAGTTATCGGTTTGAGCCTTTTATCGTGTTTGATGCAAACATTTGGCCAATGTTTACATACTAAGTATTGATTATAATGTATGTGCCATGATATACTTGATAAGATTATATGAGATGGAAGACAGTACAGCCGATATCTTTTTCTCTCTCACACACAGGCACACACACATGTACACACACACACACACAGACACACACACACACACACACACACACAGACACACACACATAAACTCACACACAGACACAGGCACACCGACCACGGCCCCCAGATCCACCCCCCCTCCCCGATACCTTTGTCCCAAACCCCCCCCCC
>NW_023365728.1:269407-292456 GCF_000003815.2 Branchiostoma floridae
CAGAGCAAACAAAACAGATGCATGCACAATGTTTAGTTTAACACCAATGTGTGAAGACTGTTAAGACCAGTACAAATGTCAAATGATTCCTTCCGCCTGTATGTCTTACAATATTACTTTTTCTAAACTTCTACATGTACAGGTTGTGTTATTTCGAAGTTATGAAAAGTCAAGTTGATGTAATGATAGTTACAGGATGTATGTAAAAGAGAAATACTATTTGTTGAGCCCTCTTTCAGTGGATGGAGACTGTTCAGTAACCAAAATTGTATAAGTATGGCCTTTTACTTTAAAGGAATATGATCCTTGTGTGATGGAAAAGTAAGAAAGTATTTACCAGTGGTGGATGTAGGATAAGTTTCAATGAAATTTGTCTGAACTCATGAATTTCGGTTACTGAAAGATTTCCAGCGGAGGGGTGTAAGTGTTTGCGGTGCCTCATGGGTTTGTAATGTGCTAATTAGAAAGCAATGTTTGGCTGTAAATATGCATAAAAGGGTTCCAGAGGGATATGTGATGTATAAACTACTGATAGTGGCTAAAGGTGGAACTGGTGCGTACTGTTACGGTAAGGAGAGGATTTTCAGACATTTTTATGTATAGTTTTTGTGCGATCAGCTTTACGAGCAGACTGATTAATTGATATGAAATGATGACACAGAACACAGACCGTCCTGATTTCCCAAGTAGTCATGGCAGCGTTTCAGCAGGAGTACTTTCGAAGGTATTGCTGTAAGTACCAAGTTATTTACTTATTTGATTGGAAACACTGTCACAAGAAGTTACACACTAAGTCACTTGTCTTGCAAACCCTGAACAATGGAGTCTGTAAACATGTTAGCTCTTTGTATTTATTTCTGGTGCGGTTGATTTAAGAACTTGTTATTCACGGATGGAGAACAAATCACCCGGCTGTACTTGTAATGACTTAACAGTCGTTTTCTACAGAAGGCCTCACCACTTTCATTTCTTGGTTCTTACAAAAAGACGGAAATGGAAAAACAACAGGAAAATCGAGCTGGTGGAATTAATGGAGTGAACATAGTCTCCAGTTTTCTTGATGTCATCTTGTTGAGTGTTTATCTTGATTTTTTTCCAGAACCAAGTAAAAGACTTGGTGTGGCCGAATCAACTCATGGTGCACCAAAGACTCTGCCCACGTCAGTAGAATGTATATAGCTCATGTCAGTTTAAGAAAATAGTTAAGAAGTACATCAAAAGGACTGAAATAGGTCTGTAGGATGTGCATAAATGTCTCAGTGTGGCCTTAAAGTTTTTGGAACGGAAAAATTGTATTTTTTGCCAAGGTTCATCAGTATGTTTATTTTGCAGTGCTTAGAGCAAACCATAACAATTAGAGTAGAAAGAATATTAATATAGCCATTCCGGCTGTAAGCAACACATCACAAACCTGGTGTGGCTGGCTGAAGACTTGGTGTACAGAACTTTTCACATTTGCAGAAATCGGGTTACAAGGAAACATCACTTTGTCATGGCAACATGTTTGTTAACAGGTTAATGGTTTTGTTTGTACCCTGAATTACCCAGAGGTCTCCATTTGTCCCAGCATGCAAAGGGCGAGAGAAGCTTTCCACAAGCTGCAGTTGAACAGAATCTGGTTCTGTGTTATTTGCCCCGTGTTTCCGTTCAGTTCAGTGCTAGCAGTTAGACGAGGTTCCTTGCTTTGCTTCGGACTGAACCATTTGAACTCTAACTACATGCTAGCGCAACATGTAGCGTCAGTCATCTTTTGGCTATGCAATGATTGAAGCTTGAGGATGTCATATCAATATTGAATCCACGATTAGCACGGCCGCTCCTTCCCCACGCCAATCCTGACCCTGCTGTGATGCCATTCCTGTTCTATCTGGTTCCATGCTACTATTTTGTGTTATACTGTTGTTAAGCTTACAATCTCATACCCATAAGGAATATTATTGCTTCGGGGTAACAGAATAAGCTGTAGAGACGGCGGATGTACAGTATCATGTATGGATTATTCTGCAGCCAGGAACTATACTTTTCTGCATTTGTAAGTAAATGTCTTTTCAACTGTGAAAAACAATTAAACATTAATCAATAAACAGATTGTGTTTCGTGTGGTTCATTACTTGCATGTATTTTTCTCGTAATAATGTACCAGATATTTACATGACAACCATTTTACATTTCAAGCTTACAAATATGAATTGAAAGTAAACTAGAGTTCGGGGACCTCATACCTCCATGAAATATTCATTGCTTTTTGTGGATGTTATGTATGTTGATGGTCGGTTGTATTTGAGAGTGATGGATATTACTGTTATGGGAGAGAACTGAGTTTTTTTACAAAAACAATGTCATTCTGATTAGGAAATATAAATATGTGACACAGATATAGCCATTCCGGCTGTAAGCAACACATCACAAACCTGGTGTGGCTGGCTGAAGACTTGGTGTAGAACTTTTCACATTTGCAGAAATCGGGTTACCAGGAAACATCACTTTGTCCTGGCAACATGTTTGTTATCATGGTAATGGTTTTGTACAGAAGTCAGCGGTTACTACGGAGGGTTGTACCCTGGCTAATGTTTCGGTGGCCGCAGTCAGAAAGAAACACTTTTGTCAATGTTATCATTGTAGAATTATGAATAATTCAAAACTAGATTTGTTATGGGTACATGGTATTTGTATATGGATACCCACTCAAGGGTTTGACTTGTGAATGACGATCCTCCTGAGCAATGAAGCAATACAACATATTACCGTACTATGTAAGTTAACCCTTAAAAACTCTTTTGAAGGGGGTGGTAGAGCATTCTGAATATTACCTGAGTTTTGTATGACTGTTACGCTTCCTTTAGGAAGTGAAAGTAATGCTTAAATGACTATGCAGCTTTTTGGGGTAGAATTAATTAATTGTGTAACTCATTAACATGACGGAGTCTGAAGAAGGTAGAGACTAGTGGATGATCATATGCTGCCTGGTGTCAGGCCAAATTTCGCTCCTGCCAAATATTTGTCCCAACACTGCTTGGGGGTTTCGGGTATACATGATGTGAGAAAAATGCGTCACACCTGTGTGGTCGGGTAATTGCCAAGCAGACGTCTGAGTGGACTAACCATCTCAGGTCACGATGTGGAGGCTAACCATAACCCTTACACGACCCTAACCCTAACAGCTCGAGTTATTGAGGAATGGGAAAGTCATTTTGTCTTAACATCGATGGGCGTAGAAACGCTTTGTAAGTAGTGCCCATGATTCAGTGTGGCCACGTTCTTGCCTCCAACAATGTAATTTGGTGTTGAACAAAGAAAACGCCATATCTGTTACATGGTTACCTACATAGTGTAGTAAGTCTAAAATGTAAAATGAGTTGTAAGATGATTTTTAAAACTCTATATGATCAGAAATGAAAGACGTCACTTAACATGCGAGTTCTTATTATACCTGAGTGAGTAAGAGTTATGACGTATTGAAAATTGACCAAGAAACATGTAACCTAGATGTGCTTTGTACAAATGTTCCAGAAACGTGAAATAATCCAGTCTATACGATTATTGTATGGTTCATAGTAATGAGCTTGAATGACAAGCCTTCTTTTAGTTTCAGTCTTTTAGATCTACATGACATTTAGTAAAATATTATCTGTAAATGTATTCCAAGAAATAGTGTTCTACGAAAGAAGGAAAAATTAAAACTAGATGTTAGATTCTATAACATTTAAGTTGTTCTTGATAATTTTCTTGTTGGAGGAATAATAATGTTCGATTATTGTCAGGTTTTGGAGACAGACAGTACTACCGCCAAAAAGCAGTTACTCAAGCAACTGGATATGATTTTGGAAACGGTCAGACGTTTCGGATAGAATCCACTATCCTTCGTCAGTGACACTGAAGAGATCTGGAAGAAACAGGTCTTTTATACTCTAACTATGAATGAAGACAATTTCAGATGTCCAATAGGAAAGGTTGTAAGACACTTCAGACTGAAGACAATTTGGATTCCAAAGAAAACAAAGCTAAGCTAAAGTCAAGCTGAAGACAATTTGGATTTCAAAGGATAGCAAGGCTAAGATACAGTTAATGCAAATGAGTCAATTAGCCCCTGTTGTTTTAGTTGCAGGAGCTAAAAGTTTTGTTGCGGGGTGGGGGGTGCTATGTCCCAAGTGCCAGAAAGTTCCATGCGTAGTCCCCCTTTTCTGTTGAGGGTGGGATTGTATATTCTCTCATATATGGCCTCTCTTACTCCCCGTTCAAACCAGCGGGCTTCACGGTCTAGGACATCGGTAGATTGGAGTTTGAAGGAGTGTCCTTGGTTGTGTTCTATGTGGTTGAAAACAGCAGAAGAGTAGCCGTTGGCCTTGGTTACTACCTATATCGCTTATGTTTTTGCAATATGTGACATTGTCGTTGATCATAAGATATTAAATTCAAAGTTGATAACTTGACTGTTTCAAAACAAACATTTCTTTCGAATCTTTACCGAAATAGTTCATTCCAAAGATTCCAATCTTGAATACGCAGTCCAAGAGTGTACTCCAGTCACAGGCAAAAAAAGCTTCATCATGTATTGCAAAACTGAGCCTGTCGGTTCGCAGTGGAAGGTATTCTGATTTCGGTCTGTTACTGGTAAGATTATACGACATAGAGATGTTATTTACGCATGCATAACACACTGCTGGAGATAGAATGATTATTCATTCTGTATACAAGGTCGACGGAGTGCGTCCGACAATTTAGAGGGGTAAGTCTCTACAGCTGCCACACCTGTCCGAACATCTGCCGGGTGTCTGCCGGAGACGAACCTATGAAGGTGGCAACATTTTAAAGAAAATCCACCGAGTGCCCGCTGGAACATCCCGCTTATTTGTTTACCACGACATGTAAACAGCCGGTGTCCCCCCGACTTGAGAGCTCGGCCGGGGCTACACTGACGGGCACCGGGGCAATTGGAACCTAAGCCTAAGACTAACGTCACATTGCCACAAAGGGGCCGGCCGGGCAGCTTTTGGGAAAGTAAAGTCAGATGTAAAAGACAATAAAAACACAAAACGTGCCAAAAATGATTCAACACCATGTCTTGTGCATTTTTTTAGCATAAACTTTAATTCTTCGTTTCCGCAAACAGCCCGGTCGGGCTTCATCCCCCTTTCTTCCAGCGGGAGGTTGTTTTGCTTCAAATGATGGTGTGACAACATTTCATGGGCCAGCCCAGCAAACTTCCCATGGCGCCTAATTGTCAGATATAATCACCATCCACTCTGAGCTTAAGTTACTTACTGCTGGCTAAAATATAAGTGGAAACATAGACAATCACTTTTAAAACAATACCTCCATTATTTATTGAGGTAAAAACAATACTTCTGAGGCTAAATCGACTGATAAACACAAACATAGTCCTGACGGTATGAAAACAGATTGGAACCATATATATTTCTAAACTACCTTACAGTCTCAGAAGTTCGTCAGTCTAAAACGGCGGGAACTGGGGTGCGCAGAGGAAGGGTCTCCAGAAAAACACGTGGATTCAATGATTATAGAAACAGTTCTCACGTACCAACCCTCTGATGTTTCTCCCTCTCAGTCCAGATTAACTTTTTTCCCAGAAAATTAGTCTGCCACTTGCTGAAAAACAAAATGCCATTCGCACCACCTAATGCCACGTCATCCGTTTAGATAAGACAAAAGTGGCCTGTTGTTGGTGTGTTGTGTTTGCCGGGTATATTGTGTATTATCATAGTGGAGCTCAGTTTTAGACTAGAGTAAGACACATGTTATATTGTACTACACTATTTGTCTGTCCCTTTCATGCTACCTGCAATTAGCCCTCGGGGCAGAATCTGCAAGAAACCAGATATCATTATATTCAATTTTGCGTTTCTTGGATAAGACACTTCTACTGGTTATGCTGAACTGTAAGGACCACGTAGCGTGTGTATAATTAAATGTAAACATGCGCGTGAAGATATATATGTGTGTGTGTCACTCACTGTGTGCGTCCATGTATGTATATTTATATACCTAAAATCTATGTGTTTGGGTTTTGTGTTTTTGTGTGTGCATAGGCACGTATATGTATATGTGTGTGTGTCACTGTGTGCGTACACACACATATATATATATATATATGTGTGTGTGTGTGTGTTTCTCTGTGTGTTATTGTGTTTCTTGTTGTATGCGTGCATGTGTGTATGTGTGTGTATGTATGTGTGGGTATAGGCACGTATATGTGTGTGTGTCTGTGTGTAGTTACAGACATTCTTATATTCGAAATTTTATTGACAGTATGCGAGTATTGTTGCGCTGTGTCTTGACGTTTCTGACACCTGTCAATCACAGTCATTGTAAAATAACATGACCATATGGCTGAAATAAGAATAGCACACGGCGCTATGTTAGAGTGTGCTTAATATATTTTACCCAAAATGGCAGGAAGGGTCTGCGACATTTAAAAAAAAACGCAGCGATTCCATGACTTCACTGATTCACTTTTTGATGATTCCCATCCCAGCCCAGATTAACTCCTTATCCCAGAAAATTAGTCTGTCATTTGCAGAAAAACAAAATGCCATTCTTACTGCCTGATGCCACGTGACACGTCATCCCTCTATATTCATATTTCATATACCTGAATGAAACGTCTGTTGTTTTGTTTGCGTTTTCTATGCTATTCTAAGTGTAATTCTGTGCCTGCCCTCCCCCCGAAGGAATAGTTCGTGCCAACTTTCAAAATCTGAATTGACCAATCACATCTCATTATTAGCATAATGATATACAGTCAGCATGTTAAACCTATAATATCACATATGTATTATGTTATACATATGAATATATATATATACTGCATTCTGCCTGGTGATAAGCGAAAAGATCGCAGTCACGGTAAACACACCCAGAAAGCTGTCGCCACCTAGAACTCGAGACACATCTTCAGGAAGCAACAACGTCTTGAGTCACATCTTCAGGGAGCGGTAACGTCTACAGAGGTTGCGCGTGAGTAGGGATATCTGAATTGTACTTAATCTTTATGTTTTCCCTACATACAATAGCTTGAGCTTCCAATTCCGAGGTAGCTTTTTTATTAACAAAATGGTTTGGGCGTGTCCTTTCGACAACAACAGTTTCAAACCAGATAGACTGCTTCTTGGTATGTATTTACGTGGATTACATTAATACTTGTTGTTTACTGTCCATAATGACCTTTTACACAAAATGATGGGTGAATCTTAAACTCTATAAAAGTACAAGATCTCAGGAAAAACAATTCAGGAACAAGCATGTCTGAAAAGTACACGTCAGCAACAAGCCCAGCTAATACAGTAGATGGGGACTTCAAAGCTCCGTGTTGATTGGATTTGTCTGCTGCTCCCAGACTCCTTCACGGCCCTGCACGTTCGTTGGCTGGAGGGAGGGAGGGAGGGAGGGAGGGAGGGAGGGAGGGAGGGAGGGAGGGAGGGAGGGAGGGAGGGAGTTCGGGAGGGAGGGAGGTTAGCAAGAGAGGGGTAGGTTTGTGGACGGGCATCCATTGTATGCGGTTAAACTATTTTTGTTCGTTCTGCTCGGATATCAGGACCAAGCCGATAGTATGGGGTGGGGTATCGACGTTATTTCAGGATTGCTTAATTTTTCACTTTCAGTGTGTATCTAAGCATTCACAGTACTTGCTGTAATGTGGCATGTTAGATGAAGATGTCTCAAGGAAACAAACGTTGTTGTGAAGAAACATCTCAAATATGCGACGTACGTCTGTGGTGGGCCTCATGTTCCACATGATGTGCTGTGGCTTCTCTCAATATAGCTATATCATGCAGTTCTTATTAGTCGGTTGCCTTGGCGATTGGATTAGCACATAAGAGGATCCGAGAAACGCATAAGCTAGCGCCATTGGTTAATTGTAATGATGTAATATCCAGGCAGGAGAAAAGATCAGGGGTTACTTTATTGATGTTTTCTGTGTTTCGACGGCGCTATGTAATGCTGTACGCTTTCTTTACGATGAATTTCCCCACTTGTGTGTTTGATAATCATTACCTCCATGTAAAATGGTGTTATAGTTTTGGCTCCGTGTGTCTGTGTGTGCGCGCGCATCCAGTGCAATATAACTTAACAACCTCAGGATGGATTGTGATGATATTTAGTATGTGGGTAGGTGTTCTTCACGCAGCGGTCAAGGTCAATTTTGGGCCTCATGGCGATTGGCCTTAGTACTGCAGCAGAACCGGTTTTTTAATAACTTTTGCCCTGGATATGCTGTGCTCCTGATTTTTTAGAGGTACATACTTTTAGTGTAAAGAAGAAGGTTTGGGCCCCCACCCCTAGCAGCTTGCTCGCGAACCACAGGATGTTTTGCTAAACGTTTTCAGAGGGATAACTGAGTAAATTGATATTCGGTATGCAGGTAGCATAGACAAAAGTATACATAATGGGATACAAATTATGCAAATCAGCGCTTAATTCACATAATGAATTGAGAAAATCTATCATTCCATTGTTTTCCAGTATAGAAGTCATTCATGAAATGATTCGTATATATATAACGCATTTTTGCTGGTGATAGTTTTATAGATTGCCCATTATAGAAACTAGTGCTTAATTTGTTTTCCAAACAAAAGTGTACAGGTTCCAAATCACAGCAGGAGTGGCTCTGCTTGGGCCCAGGTCAGATGACCATAATCAGTTATCCCTCTATTGCCAATGCCAGGAATATGCATTTAAGATTTGAAATAAATATCTTGCAAACACCAACATTCAAAAAAGATTATAACCTTCTTTACAAAACCCATGGGAAACGAATCATGAATTAATCATGGTTTACTTGTATTACCTGTAATTTACTTTCATATCATTGTATTTATTTGTCTTTGTATCCTATGTAGAGCTCCCTTGGAAATCAGTCTGACTGACAACCCAACCTTATTCACATTATTCTGTGAAATCTGGGCAGTTTAGGTGTGGCTAAGGTAGATAAATCTATGTGCTTATTGATTACCTTAAAAATACCTTTGTCCATTTCGGGGCTTTCCGCATCCACATTGGATAGTGGAATGATCGTCAGTCTGCCGTTTGGAGCCGTGAGGACCAATATTCAGGGGCTATCTGAAGACTAACCGTATAAAATCTGCCGAAATGACTGATTTTATGCGATTAGTCTTCAGATAGCCCCTGATCATTGGTCCTCTCGGCTTCAAACGGCAGACTGACCGTTTCAAAAATCATATCCAGTTGCTTGAGTAACTTCTTTTGGATTACATACATTACAGACATACAAAGGAACTGTTTAGTCTCACCCATAGAACAACCAACAGCGATCTCNAGAACCACGCCAGCTGGATCAAACCATTGCACCGAGATCCAGTCTCTATATACCTTTTGTGTTTGGGTTTATCGGGAGGCTGTTTGTGGAAAGATTTTTATCAGTTTAACACTGTAGATTAGGCCATTGTAAACGTTTGTTAGGGGTATTGGCGAAGAGGGTTTTGTAAAATTTAAGGTAGGCTACTATAAAATCAAGGAGCTCCGAGGTTATACTACTACTACCATATATCTCTGTGTAACCTCCTTGATGGGATCAATAATTTACGCACCTGTTCCTGAGGCCAAGGGCTACCAAGAAACGAAAAAAACCATGTTGACAAAGAAAGCTGCGGCCGGCTGCAGTTTGAATCGAAGCCACAAGGGGTATGAATTTCGGCACGTCTTGCAGAGAAAATTATGATAATCAATCCATGGTAAACTTTTCGCAAGGTATCTTCTACAGGCTACATGACAAATTCTAGCGTAATTTGATCCCACGTACGTAGCAAAAATAGAAATGAAGACCCCACTCAAGTTCCTCCTCGTGGGTCATCCGTTACCCGGACTAAAAAAGTGTTCAAACACTGAACGTTTGTACATCGCAAACATTACGGCTGTCCCTTGGCTGTTCTACTTATTACAGGAGGGGTATCTTATCTGTGTTATCGAAATAGAAACAACAATCACAGGTGTGAAGAGGGCCACGCCACATGAGTACATCAAACACTTGTCGATAACGGTATTGATTCTGTGCACGCTGGATGACCGTTCAGTTTATGATTTACCCGGTTGTGTCAGCTCAACATTCCAGGTTGTCCAAAACAAAGCTCCAAAGTTGTCAAATTCTAACATTCAGGTCACCTAAGTTGAACAAAGCCGCTGCAGACACTTAAATTAAACTTTAGCCCCTTTAAGCATTAAACAAGATCTTGCCAAACCGACCGTTGCCTGCAAGTGAGGTGTAGTCGGTTCCCAAGAAAATGAAGAACAGTTGTTAACTCACCTTACGAAATTCTGCGTGTTTGCTGTCCGTTGTTCGCCGCTACAGAGTGGTCCTCTGTATATGATTTACTAGTTTGTTTAAGCTCCACAGTCCTGGCTTGTCTGGCTTAGTCCGCGACCGTCAACTGCATACCTCAGGCCTGAAGAAATTACTGTTTTGTTTTCGATTACCGCGCGGAAAAATTACATTTGGTAGGTAGATATTCTCTCCTTTTCTTAGATTTCTCCCGAAATGAAGCAACAGATACAGGCTAGCAATGTAAAACTTAAAAGCATCCAGACACGGGTATTTTCAACACCATACCTATTTGATGATACAGGCATAGTACTATGCAGGGTGTATATTATGTCAAAATTATGGCGGTGGGTCTGTTTACTTCACTTTCTATATTGCAACAGGAATGGCGAGGCGTTCAAAGACGGTTCCACAATGATCAACTCAGGTCCACAATTTTTGTTCCTTGACTGTTGTCGACCCCAACAAAAGACTAGGGTGGTAGGTATGTGCTATCGGGACGGGTACCCGAAAACTCAACATTGTTTTCCTGGGCCTTACTAAGCTCCAGAGGTTGTCAGAGCTCGGCACGATCCCAAGGCATAGTACCCGAGGGACTGACCTGAAATGTCTTCCCACGTATTTTTGGATCGATCCGAACATTCCGACAGGGAATAGAGAAGTCTGGGAGTCAGCCTTGATAAATAGAGTCGTACATCGTAGGAAGTTGACATACCTTGTGGTGGATTGTTTGCAAAATATCCTAAGCCCCCCTTTAGTTGTACATGTACTAGAAGTGCAAATTTTAATGGGCGCATTATATCGAGGGTAGTTGCTGTTAAATTGCTCACTCATCAAACTGTTTTTAAAAAGTTCAGAAAGTGAGACATTCTAGGTGCCGTATGTACATGGTTGGAGATCCGGATGACAGGTCGCGTAAATGACGCCATCTTACAGCTCATTGCAGTACTGCAACACTAAGCTGGTTTGCCACTTGGGTGTTGTTTGGGTGAAGACCCCAATTTTTTTGTAGAAAATCACAAACACAAACATCTTACGTGTGTTGACTGACTACAGGTTTTGTGTCGAACACAGACAATATAAGACTAAGAAAAAAGAATGAAAATTGTTTTTCTCGCATGGGTGCATATGTATGAATTCAACATAGTTTTCTTAACATGATAAAAAAATAGAATGTCTTTAAAGATTGTTTTCGATACCTCTCTTTCAATATGTAATTAAGAAACAAAGAAACCGATTGCGTGTCTCGTGATTTGTCTCAGCCGTAAACGTGCGCTGTTTGCCACCCACTCAACATAATTCTCTTTCATCTTTGGTCTCCAATTTCTTCATATTCTGCATTGTGTCTCGGACCCCGCCTGACGCAGGACGTGTATTTTTTTTTCTGTGCTGTAACCTGACAAGTCGCACCATGCCGGGAGGGCAGCAGCAGTCCCAAACTGGTGACACAGGTAAATATGTTTGTGAAAATATCTTCTTTCCACACATATCAGCAGCAAACGTGAAATCTTATTTATTCAATTACCCAGTGCCTTGCTCCAGTAATATCAAGCCATTTTAGGCAACCACCATGATCAAGCAATGTTTTCCTTTCAAAATTATGTTTACTCGATCGATGATGCTAGTTTTCTAACTGGTCGCTCCGTTAACTGTGACGTCATAACCAGTCAAAATTCGAGTACTAGTCTGGCGACCAAAAACTTGAGTCTGAAGTACGTTTTTTGGATAATTAGAGAAGTGTTGTTACCAAGATGATTTTATCATACTTAATTAGCATATGTATATATATCTTTGCCACTAGGAGAATAAGGATGTCAATTGGCGCAAACGCGGTTGTGTTGTTGATAAAACTATGCTAATATAGTTAGTGAACATGTCTTTGTTAAAATAATGTACCGTTTCAATTTCATAAAATCTTAAAGCGACTGTTATTCTCCTAAATACATACCGTCGGCGCCAATTTGATTTTTGTAATTTTCCACCAGGCACCACACCCATGCAGCAGCCGCAGACTGATTGGCAGGCACGTGCGGACGCCGCTGCAAACATACCCAACCCTATGTACGCCTCCAGAGCAGGTAAAACTTTGTAATCCTGCTGTTTTTGCCCTGCCCCTGTCTCTTTCTTGCCCTTTTGGGTCTCGTCACATGCATGAGACGTACGATCACAAATAGAGGTGGGTACGAGTACGGTGCACCGGTACAAAACCGTTTTTTTCTGTTGGACCGGTCCGGAAAAATGGACTTGGAAAAATTCAGTTGACCGGATGTTGGACCGATTAGAAAATAAACAGATTATGCCTGCTGGCGTTCACGTGTTTTGAGGCTTATTGTTAAAAGAAAATAGCAAGAGTGACGTTACTTAGTTGGTGTTTTCAAATATAGAATACTGACCTACTTCCTATTGAATAAATCAAAAGATGTATTCTTAAGTCAGTCTAAATACGGATAAAAATTAAGTGTTGTAAGATGATTAGAAATGCATCCAAAACAGCTTTTCAGTGGTAAAATGATGTTTTTAATGGTCAGTGCCCTGATCGATTTTGATTCTTGGTGCAAAATAGAAAAAATATAACCTTGATGCTGTTTATGGCACGGTGGTGACACTATTGGGCACTGCGGGGTCATTGTTGGGGCATCTTGCCACTTGCGTTATTTTTCAACTTTTATAAAAACGTCGCGCTTGTAACCAGCACATCTGGGTTCGCTTGCGTCACCTCTAGGTTCCGTGAAAGTACATCTGCGTTATCGAACCCCGTAGTGACGCAAGCTTGCCCCAAGTGCAGTGAGACACTACATTAACTCGACTGCAATTCAGACAAATCTGACTTCAAAGGCAATCTATCGACGCCCTCTTTAATTTAAAAAAACCCTGCAACAAACGGTCCATTAAGTTAAAGGGGCATATCATGTGATGATCAAAACTTTCTCTTCTGGCAGCCTGCTTCGTTTTAAGAAATTGTTTAGTGACAAGGCGTCACATGGGAGCTATACCGTAATTTAATATCGACATACGGTATATGTATTTGTATATAAAAGATGTTTCCTAAATTTACCTGTATTTACCTACTGCGCTCTTGATCTCAGCAATTTACATGTGGTCTTTTATTGCGATGGAAATTAAGGTTCAATGTTTAAAAAAATCATTTCTTGTTTTGAATAGCTCTTATTTTCTTACAGACTACACGCATTCAGATGCAGGGAGCGGCCAACATACTCCATTTAGCTTCGTCCGCTCCCACCAAAGCTACATGACCGCCGGCATTGCCGTGCTGCTTAGCCTGGTCGCTGTTGGACTCGCTCCTCTGACGTTCATCAATAAAGAGGTAAACACTGGTACCGCTTAAAAAACAAAGTCTGCTTTTTCATTTTTTTTGTATGTTTGGTATTAATTATGACACGTGTATACGTTTGCAGGAGATATATGGACTGTCCACCGCTTTTGACACCTTCAAGCGCGACCAAGACAACATGTCCACCATTGTTGACGCCTTGAAGCGCGACCAAGACGACATGTCCACTATTGTTGACGCCTTGAAGCGCGACCAAGACGACATGTCCACTATTGTTGACGACATTGGTGCTACTGTTGACGCCTTGAAGCGCGACCAAGATGACATACGCCAACTGTCTACCACTGTTGATGCCTTGAAGCGAGAGCAAGACGACATACGCAAACTGTCCACCGTTGTTGACGCCTTGAAGCGTGACCAAGACGACATACGCCAACTGTCTACCACTGTTGACGCCTTGAAGCGCGAACAGCACAACATATCGACCACTGTTGACGCTTTGAAGCGCAACCAAGACGACATGCGCCAACTGTCTACCAATGTTGATGCCTTGAAGCGAGAGCAAGACGACATACGCAAACTGTCCACCACTGTTGACGTCTTGAAGCGTGACCAAGACGAAATGCGCCGCCTTGAAGCGCGACCTGGACAATGTGCACAGCCGAATTGCCACCTTTGGTAAGTCGGTTTCCGTTGTTACTTGAACTACTTGTGATGGTTTATTGAATTATTATATACCCCAAATCAATAATGCACTTAACGTTACATTACTTGTATGCTTGTGCCTGTTGTCACATTTAACATAGTGTTCTCTTGACTCAAATCAGTTATTAATTATGCTGGTAAGAATTAAATTACACAACCTAACGGGGATATATAGCCTTCTGATGTAAAGTAAATGTGATGATATTAATAGTGTAGAATTCTGGAGCAATATCATCGATGTCTATACACACGACTGTTGTTGACTCAATCTTTTTTCCAGGATCTTGTCTTCATGGTTACACATTGTTCCGTGGAATCTGCTACAAGGTCTTCAACAGATTTAGTATCTTCAGGGGAGCGACCGCGGCCTGTCGACAAGACGGCGGCACCCTTGCCATGCCCCGAGACGCAGAGACCAACGCCTTCCTGATCTCTCTGTACAAGCCCGTGAGAGCCAACGGGCCCTTCTGGTTCGGCCTGCACGATCAGCGCGAAGAGGGAAGCTTTGAGTGGGTGGATGGTTCTGCACTTGGGACCTACAACTCATGGGCTGAAGGACAACCGGACAACAAACATGGCAACGAAGATTGCGTTTATTACTCCACAAAGACCGCCTGGATCAAGTTAAGCTGGAAAGAAAAGTGGAACGATGCACTGTGCAACATGAAGCATCGTTTCATATGCCAGACTGTTCCAGGTATTTCTTATAACTGTACCATTTCCTGAAACCTTTTCGTTTAGTAAATATGGTCTTGTTATATACAGTAGAAACCAGTTAACTTCACAACGGATTAAGGCACACTTGTGTTAATTGCACGGAATACCAAAATCCCTAACCGGTGCGTTCCAGCTGCAAAACTTCGCATTATTGCACCACACGGATAATTGCACGAAATACAATGGCAATTGGGATGTGCAGTTTAACGGCTTCTGCACTATTTATTTTTACTACGTAAATATGGCACTTTTTATTACATATTCACATATTTGTATCATACTAAGCATGTAAGATTATCTCAGCTCTAGTCACTAACTATGTCAGAACATTTCTCACCCCTGTTATTTCTTTTATTTTTTAATCGCTCTTTCTTGTATATATTTTCTTCACATCACCCCTGCTGATAAAAATTCTGCTCATATTTTTCAGGACGTCCTTAGGCAACCGATGGAACTCTCACCACCACTGTACAGCGGGTCTTCGTCCATCCGTAGCAAAACTGACCAGTAAAACTTTAAAGAGAGAGATCTTTATTTGCATGTTCCCAACTGGGCTAAATGCTGTGATTTGGTAGTATTACATGGAATACTAAATGGTGATAGAAGCGTATAGTGGTGATAGAAGCGTACAGATGGATAAAAACATTTGGAGCTATGCTATCACAACTATTGTTTACATGCCTCTTTTCCCTTCTTAAAACAGGTGTATACGAATCATGTGTCATTTTATTGTACAATGTAGTCTGTGGCTGTCATTATATGAATGAATGAAAGACCTTTATTGTACATTCATGCCTCGACGGGCTAGGTACAGGTCACTGATAACAGACATGACTGATAACAGAATAACAAATATATGAAAAAACAACAGGATACAATTTAACTAGTTGAAGGTACTAAGCTAACAGGATGGTCGACATCTTCTCGCTTCTTTGTACAGGTGTAGATATAAGAACATATAATGTTTGATATACAGGGTTTGTCTAGGCGCATCAAAAATAGAAATTTATCCGTTGCATTAAGATGTTCAAAATATGGGAACTCTTTTCTGATATATTCATAAAGCACAATCCGTTCATTATGGTACAATTTACAGTGTAAAATAAAATGCTGTTCGTCTTCTACATGTTGTAGATCACAAAATTGGCAGACTCTATGCTGCAGAGGGGTGCGGTTGTGCCTTCCAGTTTCGATATGTAACTTGTGGCAACTAATCCGGAGTTTAGTGACAGCCACTCTGTGCCACTCATTATACATATAAATAGTTTGCCTTTGGGTAACTGTTTACATCGTGTGTCTACAACTGAAAGAATTTCATATATCACTGTATATAGAACACTCTACTAAAACTGAACTTCATTTTCTATACGGTTAGAATTACAAAGTGTACCGAGTATGTCATTCAGAGGAGTCCGGTTTTAAAAATGGCCCCAAATAGGACGTTCTTTTTTTAATATTCTCAAAGGTTTGTCGAGTAGTAAAATAACACATAAGAAACAGTGCGTAAGCACCAAAGCCATGAAGCAGTACTATACAATTGTAACCATGCCTCAGTTTTCATATATATAGATTTTTACTTTTTTGTATTTTCAGCCAGGAGTTCTTTTCTGTGAAGATATTTGTAGCAAGGGAAAAAATCCTGGTTCGGCCGTATCAAGTTCATTGTCTGTTTGGGGGCGTTTCTTACAAATTGCTGAAAAACAGGACAGACAAAATGTAAGCTCTTAAAAAACAACACGTTACTTCATTTTTATAGTAGGCTTTTGCTGTAGTAAATGGACGAAAAAAGCAACTACTAGTGATTATTCATGAAAGTCCATTTGTTTTAGAACAGATTACGTTATAGAGATTTTCTTGATTTTCTCCAGTTTGCACACTGTGCTTATTTGAGCCTGGACCACTGATGAAGCCACATTGGTGAAAACGGCCCTTGTGACCGACTGAATAAAAGTTGTGAACGTGAACTACGCGGCTCCTGCTGTCAATTCTGGAGTGACTGCGGTGTGAAACAAACAAACAAATAAACAAACGAACGAACAAACGAACAAAGAAACAAGCAAAGATATCGGTTTGCGCGCGTGGGAACAAATTCGTTCCGTACAAACTGGTTACACACCTTTTGGACACTGATCATTAAAACCACATGAGGCATGAAGGTGCGGTGCGTATGATGTGTTTGCGGTTGAGCTACGCTGAGACTGCGCTAAGTAAGAGAGTTAATGAAATGAAATAAAATAAAATGAGTGAGTGAGTTATGTGAGTGAGTGAGTGTGTGGGTGAGTGAGTGAGTGAAAGTTATGATAGTAGAGTTGCAAGTGTACAGGACATGTTGTACCCAAAACTTCACTCCTGGTGGCCTTTTCTTGACCAACGCGTCCGGGCACACCTTCTCGAGTTAGGTTGTCCACAGACAAATACAAGTACGTACACAGCCAGCTGCAGTACCATAGGAAAGCGTCAGGTAAACCATTTTCAAACTTGACCTTCCTTTTCAAAACCGGCCACTCACCCACCAAATATCATGTCTGTTGACATACATACAGACCAAAACTGGTCATAGCCACTGCAACATAGCACAACTGAAAACATAACCTTCTGGGAGAACGTAATGGTGGGAGAAATAATTCCCCATCATAAACGACCCCTGGCGATCTCTTTCTGCTCTGTGCTTTGATCTTGTGCTCTTGCACTACCATCATTCGTCGCACTGTAGCGCCTGTGTGCCATATCTAGAATCCTTAGCTTCTATGGACAGACATTGAATAATCCTTATGTGACGATTACACCGGTGCAGCTTGTGGTTGACTATAAAATAGTATGATGAAAAAATATCATTGCTATGCACACTTAGATGTACCTTTGAAGCGTATTTTAAGATAAGTATGCTTCAATTTCTTTAAAGAATAGTTAAAAGCAAAAGAACGGATTCGATCATGTATAGAACAATGCAATGCAGGGGTGGCTTTCTCTTGTTGCAACATACGCACGAATACAGCTTTTATAGAAACGTGATCGAGAGTTGAATGTGCACGCACAAAAATAGATTGGTCCTGACTTGCACATCTTGAGGCCGGTCCGTTGCTGACTCCGTGCGTTTTCCCTTAGCAACTCTTCAGAGCAATCTGCCCAAGGTCTTCACAGCTTCGTGTGATGATGCGTGAAGGTCAAGCTCACCCACAGGACCCCTGCTGAAATAGAGTTGTCAACAGCGAGACCGTGAACAATGCATATCACGGGCCCGCGCTCCGTGTCTCTATTTTCTGAAGCGTAGCTGGCGCCAATTATTTCCTGAGCTAGCTTTCCTTTCTTCTTGTTTATGGGGTGCATAGGGCGGCGCCCATCTCTCCGTTACTGTAGCCCTTGGGTCTTGTGCAATCACTACAACAGGGGTCTAGTCCACTGGTGTGTGTTCAACTAACTCCTTTTTAACGAGTGCTAAACAGACAAAGTAGCATGTACCGTTTGTAAGGTCTTCACAGCTAGCTTCGTATGATGATAAACGAAGGTCAAGTCCAACTGCGAGACAATGAACAATGGAACACGCTTTGTGTTTCTATTTTCTGAAGCGTGGCTGTCGCTAACTTTCATTCCATCTCGTTCAAGAAAGTTAATAAGTCCTTCCCGCCTGCACCAGATGGCCACACAGCGTTTTACAATCACTACATCAGGGAGCGAAGGCCAGGCTCACCCACAGAAGCCCCGCTGAAATAGACTTGTCAACAGCGATATCGCGAACAATGGCACACACTTCGTGTTTCTATTTTCTGAAGTGCGGCTGTCACTAATCGTTTCCTGAGCTAAACTGTCCTTCCTTCTCGACATCGAGCCAAAAAGTCTGCTTCTGTTTTTAGTTACAGCAGGATGTTTTGCCTCGATCTGTTTTGGTGTATTTGTCTGCATCGTTAACAGGGTCGGGAAAAGGTTTGGCGCATGGCCCGTTTGCCAATCGTGGAGATCATCTGACAAAGTTGATAACATTGTTTGTGGTTACCGATGACACGGTGGTTTTTGGGAGCTGGTGGCATTGTTTTTGTCTGTAGCGACAAGCAAGTGGCTAGTAATCAACTTTCCCTCTATTCTGGAGGTTTGGCCGATGACAGAAAGGCACTATAATTGCCCCCCCCCTTTTTGTACTTCAAGGGAGCATAGTTCGCCATTCGTCATTGTAAGTGGGTTCAGAAAACAGCATTTCCAAAGACGAAACTTCTTATTTTTTAACCACGCCAACCTTAATACAACCACAGAATGGTTGTTTATGTGTATTTGTCTGCATTGTTAACTGGGCCGGTCCGAAACTTGGCCCATTCGTATATCATGTATATTTGGAGCTTCTCTGACAAAGCCGATAACATTGTTCGTAGTTTTCAATGACACGCTAGTGTGTCGGAGCTAGCGGCATTGTTCCGGTTTGAATGAGTGACAAGCAGGTGGCGAGCAAGCAACTTTCCCTCTAGGGCTTCAGTTACTAAAAGGATAACGTCACATTTCCAAACCGGGGCCCGGCCGAATAACGAATAATAGAAATATATACGTAAAATTATACACAGATAATAATGCCCACGACTATTCTCTTATGTATTGTGTAGTTTGGTGTCTTTTATTAATTTGTATCCTTACATGGACCCTTACATAATATTTCCCACTCAAACGAGAATCACAGTCCTATTTACAGCGACCGCCTGTCCACATAGATGAGATTGTATTGGTCGTCTTAGACAGGTTCGGCTGTATTTATCTATTCTCTCCAACCAACGCGTTGTCTTCCGCTGAGTTCGGACATCCTTCGCTGGAAGGTGCCGGTGATGATTTGGGTTTTGTCCAAAAATAAGAGTTGGGGCTGTTCTTTACATAATGGAGTAAAATGGACCATGAGCTTCGATCCAACAAACTTCTGAGTCTGAACCGGGCAGCTAGTAAGCATCTTCTCTCCAAGCAGAGGTTAGACTACCGCTGATTTTTTACGTCAAGACATCAAGAAAACAGTACGATAGAGAATGGTTTATTGGCATTAAAAAAGTTTGCAGCACAAAATGGATGAAATGTCGATATTTTACAGCTTGACATTACTAAAAGTGAGGCACAGAGATAGAAAGCCCGCGAAAAACGCCTAAAAAACGTCAAAAACAGCCGGCGCCTAACCTCTGCTTAGAGAGTAGTAAGAACACGAATGGGGTAACACGAATCCAACAACAACAAACTGCATCAAACTGTCAAAACCTAGGACCAATGCAGAAAGGAAGCGCTTCCTCTACCGTATGGCTTGCCACTGGAACACAGTTACTAAATGAACTTGTTTTTCTCTCAGTTGTATAGTTTGCAATGTACATATTATGTTTGTATGTATGTAATGTTGTGCGTGTATTAATGTATTTTATGTAGACCACTGGAAGAATAGCTCGCAACATAATGTTGTAATAGCTAAAAGTGGATCTGAATAAAGTCAAAGTTAAAGTCAAAGTCAAATCCTGTGTTTAGAGCTGGACAGGAATCCCCGACCCTCACTGTGAACCAGAAGCTGGATTACATGGCACGCGACCACAGCACGTATCCACCATTACAACAATGCCTTCAACACTACAGTCTGGATGTCGAACTGTTTCCAGGGCACACGCAGGCGAATTCCTCGGCTCCAGGAACAGGGGTGCCTAAGCGTTTGCACGAACCCTATGAGATTCGTACGAATATTATGTGATACGCACGAATCACCATGCGAAAACGCACGAATATTATGAAAATCACACGAATCATTATGCGAAAACGCACGAATCTTATGAAAATCACACGAATCACTATGCGAAAACGTACGAACCTTATGTGACACACACGAGTGAGTGAGTGAAAGTTATGATAGAAGAGTTGCAAGTGTACAGGGCATGTTGTACCCAAAACTTCACTCCTGGTGGCCTTTTCTTGACCAACGCGTCCGGGCACACCTTCTCGAGTTAGGTTGTCCACAGACAAATATTATGAAAATTATGAATATTATGAAAATCACACGAATCATTATGCGAAAACGCACGAATCTTATGAAAATCACACGAATCACTATGCGAAAACGTACGAACCTTATGTGACACACACGAACCTTATGTGATTTGCACGAACCTTAAGCTTATGCGAAACCGGTCAACCGCCGCCAGGTCACGTGATACCACGTCATTCGCATAAGTTTCGTGCAAATCACATAAGGTTCGTACGTTTTCGCATAGTGATTCGTGTGATTTTCATAATATTCGTGCGTTTTCGCATAGTGATTCGTGTGATTTTCATAAGGTTCGTGCGTTTTCGCATAGTGATTCGTGCATAACACACACATCATATTCGTACGAATCTCATAGGGTTCGTGCAAATGCTTAGGCACCCCTGAGGAACAACATGCCCAAAAGGCAAAATTAACACCCCCTCAGGTGTAACATGGGGCGGGGGGCGGTGTCCTGGAAACAGTCTGGCATCCAGGCGTATTTAGCGGTGTGAAGGGTACGCATTTTTACGGCTACCCGAATAACCATTATTATAAAGAGTCCAGGAAAACGTAAACACGCGGGGTAACCTATATCCGTTGTTTTAAAGACTGGATACTTAATTTGAAATCACAATTTCAAAGTTTATAAAAGTTTTTAAAAAAGTTTTAAAGTGTATGATAAATTGAGACATGTTATTGTGCCGCACTTGTACCGTATACGCAATTCAGCCTTTGGCTGCGAGGTATATCGTTTTTCAATAAACCATTCATTCATTCATAAACCATTCAATACAACGAATAGTTTCTGAATACAACGGATATAGGTTACCGAGGATAAGAATTACATCTGCTTGGAGGTAATAACTACCCCTCTCAGTGCTCCGTCATCCCTCTCGGTAACGATCGTCTTTAATACTGTTGACATCTAACCGGGATTAGGTCACCAGTCTGTCGTCTCAGCTCTTCTNTCCACACGTGCGTATATTTTCGATTCCGTATGAGAAACGTATGGAAGTTAACCCTCTACCAGGATCCACAAGCCGTTGGGAAACAAACTGGATGAAATATACTTGCCAGATATATCTACCAGAGGAGTTAGCCGGTTTGTCAGAGGTTTATAAACCGGCTAACTCCTCTGGTAGATATATCTGGCAAGTATATTTCATCCAGTTTGTTTCCCAACGGCTTGTGGATCCTGGTAGAGGGTTAACTTCCAAACGGATCTCATACGCACTCGAATACATACGCATGTGTGAAGGTAAATAAGCAACGCCAAAGGCGAGAAGAATGCGCCGTATAACACAAATATAACAGTGTTTCTCCTGACTCTACCACTTTGTCATCCGTCAGGGGTATCTTAGCCTAGTCGCTAAGTTCCCTGTCTCCTGACTCTACCACTTTATTGTCATCCTTCAGGGGTATCTTAGCCTAGTCACAAAGTTCCCTGGTAACAGAGCTTACAATCTTCTATTTTCCCCAGGGTGACAACCGGCGCTTTCGACCAGACAACATTGTCTAAAGTATATGACCTTTTCACCTCTACATTATATACGTATCTAGTATCTACGCTAATCCTTGTCTCTTGAAAACGCAGTATAAAATCTGACATCTACTTTGTTGCTGGGCATTCAGCTCCCGTGTGCCGTCTGAGTGGGTTTACTCGTACTAACAGTGGCTACACAGTTACGTTGTCCATACTGACTTACATAAATCAAAGGTATTTATACGTTTATTTACTTATATATCAAGCAGTTTTGGAACTGCAGAAAAAGGTTGCAAAGCTTTGACTATTCAGATAGTAATAGAGACTGTGCATGTCCTTACTTGCTGCTATAAAAAAAATTTTGTAAGCACAAGTTCCGGCACCATTTATCAATACAGCGGAAGCCGCTTAATTGCACACCCAATTTGCCAGCGAATTCCGTGCAATTATCCGGCGTGTGCGATAATGCGGAGTTGGTCATTTGGACCGCATCACCACATCTGGTTTCTAGTTCTGCCTATGTTTGTATCTGCATACTACTAAAGATATTTTAACAGATATTGAGGTACATTATCAATGTGGACTTGTTGCATGAA
>NW_023365728.1:292749-294419 GCF_000003815.2 Branchiostoma floridae
TCTATACGTACGTCCTCTTTTCTTGTTAAGAATACCGGATTGTATTAGTACATTCTTTTATATATAGCCTCTCTAACTCCCAGTTCAAACCATCGGGGTTCGCCGTCTATGATATCTGTGGATTGAAGTTTGAACGAGTGTCCCTGGCTGTTTGGCAATGTTGCAGTTTGGAAAATCCGATTTCAAAACTCAAAACTCCCTACACATGCAGAATGGTAATGTTGACATTGTTGATGCCGGTTAATGAAATAAATGAAAATAATATGTAAAGAAAATGACTTTTTTACAGACAATATAAGGACATTATGAAACGTAAATTTGTGGGTCATATAATCAAGAACGATGACAGTAGTGATAGTAGCTTGGATGCTATTCATTGAGGATCACTCTATTGTATATTTGCAACGAATACCTTAATTAGTAATATACATGTATATCCTACGGTATTTATCCCGAAATACACCTCCTTTTCTTTGTCTCGTAAGCAACAAATGTCTGTAGAAGTAACAGATATGTAGCCATGACATCTATTGTTGTGTGTGCCTTTATTCATAAATCTGATAAAGCTCCAATAAGACAAATCTTGAGTCTTCCTCTGTTGCTCATGAGTCACCAGTGCTCATTGTGACTGAATCTCAAAGGTTTTGATTGTTACTGTAAAGGCAGAAACTTTCGCAGTGGTTTAATGTTCGCGGTTTTCGGGGTGGCCACTTTACCGCGAATTTAAAACCACCCCGAACATTTTTTCCGTGGCAGTAGGAGACTACAGTGTCTGGTGCTACAGCGAAATTAAATCCACCGCGAAAAATCATTTTCCGCTACCGCGAAACTAAATCCCCGCGGACTTAAATGCATTTACAGTATTCGATGTGCCAGGATCTAGGTGATACTAATATTGTCGTCACGTTACACCATACGTGCTTCATCCAAAGGCTAAGTATGACAGTGTAACCGGTATGGAATAGGAAAGACGCGTGTTGACGATTAGGTGAGAAATTGTCAGGTGGTAGCTTGTTAGGCGTTTTTCATGTTCATACCATCTTGTTAATGCTTAGTACCACAAGATTGCTGTTCACTTCACCATCTATGGCTTTAAGTTAGTAGACAGCTTGAAGAACGTTTGAGAAGAGGGTCCAGGGGAATGTTTGCTGACGAAAGCTCAAATCTTAAGGGGGTGTAAGTTAGAGTACGCCTTCAGCCTTTTTGCATTCTTAATCATTATGCCGGGCATGGTGTGGTTTGGTGTGGCGTATGTTGTTTCCTCTTCTACAAAACGTACGCGCAGTTTAACACATGCGCATGCGCAATTAAACACATGCGCATGCGCAGGGCTTCCTGCGTGTGTGTGGGAGTGTCTGTTTGCGTGTGTGTGTGTGTGGGGGGGGGGGGGCTGTTGGTGGTAAATGCATAACAACTTGAGTGAGAGTGAGTAGTCGGCCCACCCAATAACAATAACAACTTTGGCAACAGCTTCGTTCTCAGATATAATGGATTGGCCAATCGCCAAGGGATTCGGAGAAAAGATGACGTGATTTCCTGTTGACTAAGATTTATATACTGCTAGCATGGCGTTAGCTGGGGCAAAATCTCGGTCAAGTAAATTAACGGATGGAACGTTCTAAAACATATGTCCATATGTCCCCGTTTCCAAATAGAGATATCATTGTCCC
>NW_023365729.1:0-3448 GCF_000003815.2 Branchiostoma floridae
AAAGACAATTTAAAAAGAACCGCGCAAGACGGCAGGCGAGCGATAATACCCGATAACCAGGACCTCCATCGCACATGCAGTTGAAACAAAGGGCACTCCGTATACATAGTAAGACTAACAGTTCGGCCTTCCAGACCAAAATATCCTGTCATTTCGTACATTTCCCACCATCCGTCCCCCATCCTGTGGAATGTCTCCTTCTCTGCATGACACGAAGAAGTAAAACAAACCCCCAACCGCCGTAAACACGCCCGAGAAACCGCTTTGCTCCAGGACTCGGCCAGACATCGCCTCTCAAAGCCAGCGGGACTGCAGGGTTAAGCCGAACACCAACTGCCTTTGTCCGAATATTTCAACAAACTCTGCAACAAGTACAACAGTTGATATGCAGAGATATGCATCTGTAAACTCCGATGACAGTCGGGCCGTGGCTTGTGAATGTCATCGCCGGCTTAATGCGAGGTAAATATTACGGTCCTTGCAACGCTCCAGAGCTCGGCAAACAAAAACCAACCGGACGCAAATCACTGACGGACGACTGGGCTTCGTGTATCCCACCTATGTGGCATCTGCTCCCTAATTTTGGTAATTGAGCATTCTACGATAGCGTGGGACATTTAACTCTGACCCTCCCATCTAAAATTGTTTGACGGGGCAAATTAACAACTAAGAAAGGCTTGTAGGGCCAGTTATTCTGGGACACTGTCCAAGCAAGTAAACAATTTTGTTCTGAGAACGGGTCAACCAAAAGACCACAGACATGGACATCTTTCCTGAAATTTTTGCAGGATTTAAAAGATTGTTTGTGCTTGAAGGCAGAAGGGTCAAGGTTTGGCAAATTAGTCACTGTAGGAACATTATGTAACTATCATAACCTAAAGGCAAGTTGTCCTCATTACTCAATTAAGAAATAACCTTTGACTCAAAATGGTTTTCGTGAAGGCTACGATTTTCCCAGGCTCTCTCACACAATGCAGCTTTGAATTTTCAACCAATTATCTGCAGAAATCTTTTTAATATTCAGAGAGGAAAATGAGGGATTATATGCATATGCATTGTCTTAATCTCTAGGTACCCTCATGATGCTGGATTCCCTTTGTCACGGATTAACAGACCTTGGGACAATGGTTCATCTCTGGCCAGGACTTGAAGAGGGCACAAGTCCACTGAGGACACAGGGACCAAATGATCTCATTAGCATAGCCTGAAAGGAACAAGTGGTGTGTAGAGAATGGGCTTCACCCCTCCCCACCCAGCTGGCCTGACAGACAGACAGGCCCCTGCAGGACCCCACTCCAAGGGCATGGTGTCAGGACAAAGGAGAGAGAAACTTGTAGGTTGGTGGAAGAGGAGGAGATAATCTGTATTCCAGGCCAGGCCGTGCCTTTTTGGTTGCAGGCTTTTCTTGCGGGCCACGTGAGGAATGTCCGAGTATGGAGTGTGGAGCCCCTCCATGCATGGCCAGCTTGTAAGGAATTGTGGAGCGCCCTCCCTGACACATGACGAACAGCTTGCTGGCAGTTCCCATGACCTAGTCCTGCTGGATAAGGAAACCAGCCCCCCTCCCAACCGCCAGGTCTCCCTGTCAACAGTAGCTTAGCCCCGACCAGCGGTGGGAACCCGCGTTCACAAATAACCGGCGGCCACCTCGACTCAGGCTTACGCCGCCCGAGCGGGCCGTGTTCACGTGTGGTAGTGTTTCTCCGGCCATGGTTATTTGGGAGGGGAGTAAGGCTGCCGCCGTATCGCGGCTGCATACTAAACATACTGCGGAAATCTAGCCACCCCTCTAAAACAATCCCGGCTCTCCGCTTACAGAAACCTGGGCCGCTCGGGATAAAAGGCAACTATTTACGCCGGATACCTGAGCTAGCTAATGGCGGGGAAAGACAAGAGAAACCGTGCGGTGTTATTCTAACCTCCACTTCAGTTGGAAAGCCTTGCCTTGTTGGGGTTTTGACAGGGCAATACCAGTCCATAATGCCATTACAGATTGTATATGTCTGTGGAGGGTGTCACAAAGGTGTGGGATTCAGCGCTTCAACAAGCTTTACTGATTGGTAAACAGATCTTGGAGCCGTCCCTGGTGTAGGGGATCACATGGGTTAATTGTTACAATGGTGGCAAGGTTAACAACGTAGAACCCAATACTTTAACTCCATTCTGGGAGAATGGAGCAGGGGAGACTTCTTTTACCTGGGGAAAATTCTTTTAACTGTGGCAACAAACAAAACCAGCCGCTTGTGTTACAGAAACTTGCGTAAAACTGCACTTGAATGCACAGTGAACAGTATAGATATGTCTGGGTGCTTGAAAAGAAACTAGAAAGGCATTATCCATCAACTTTGGAACTAAATACTAAAATAGCAAGGGGCAAGAAAAGGAAAGCAAATTGCAGCAATGTTTTCTCCAGAGTACATTGTGCTTTGTTTCGCAGAAAGATTACCCATTAATCTTCTTACTTCAAACAACACAATCAAGCCAAACAATGGAAATATTCCTCATTATAAAATCCTGTTTTTAAGCAAATTAGGGGCATTAGGCAACCCATGGGAATCAACCCAATACATCTGCAACAAGTAGTTTTCATAATCCATCTCACAAAGGAATTTCTCTTTCCCATTTCTGAGGGTTTTTGTTCTGTCCTACTGCCTTGGTTTCTAGGATCTTCGCGCTTGACCAAGCCCTGCTGTTCTGACCTTTCTCGTTGTTCAAAGATTACCCCAAATTTGGGAGGTTAAGGTGCCCCCAGAGTGTCCCAGCGTGGGTCTGGGGGCACGTAGGGGTTACTATCTTTTCAACCCTGTAGCGTAGGCATTTTTCATCCTACTACAACGAAACTTGGACACAACTTACAAAAGTATATGTACATAACATCCATCAAGTTATATTTAAGGAAATAGTCAAAGGTTTGAATAAAATTACGGCCGAATCTCAACTTCCGGTTTCAAAGACTGCCGTCCGTTTGTCTTAAAGTTATTTAAAAACACATCAAAATACTGCCAAAATGATGGTCACTAGCAGTTATGTGAACACAAAGTTAAGGTTGTTAGTAATATTTGTTCACCAAATCACATATATGACGAAGATATTACCGAAATATGCTTTTTTTTCATACAAATTATCTGGGAGTCGTGTGGTCCCCAGGAATGGTACAGCCCATAAACTCAATACATACAACCAGGCACACACCCCTCCCCCAGCATATGGCACTTCCAAATATGGTGTCACACGAACGTATGCCGTGAATTAATCTTACAAAAAAAGGAATACTATTGGTTTCCGACGATTCCCGAAGTCAGATGAGATGCAAAAGTCATCATATCCCTGTCAATCAATGTCCCAGGGGGTCCCCATGCTCCCGGGCCGGCCCGGAGCCTGGCCGATTGAAAACACATGGCGCGTCTTTTAGACGTATCATGTTGTCTTGCTTTGGCTGAAAAGATGC
>NW_023365729.1:3868-17250 GCF_000003815.2 Branchiostoma floridae
ATTTGTCAACCTTCACAGATATAGTCTGTTTGTATACAAACTTTGTAACATGGATATTCTACATTTGTGAAACCTCGCTGAACTTGTCTGTTTCTGACATGGTTTTTCTGACAAAGTGACATTTGTCAACCCTCACTAAAGTTGTCCGTGTTTGTGACGTTGAACTTTCTTTCCTCTGCCTCCTTGTTTCAATTGTGAAAAAAAGCGACCACAAAATCAACTGACTAAACCCTGATTCAACATTTTCTAAGTTTGTCGAGATATTTACAAAACCGGACTTGTCACGCAATACGTGTTTTCCACGTATGTTTTATACATGTTATGTAGTTGTTGCTGATAGATTTAGTATAGCATGCGCCAGTCCCCACCACAGCCTAAGGAATGTTTGTAGAATATGTCCAAGCTTTCGAGGTTGGTGTAATTTTTTTTTTTTACATTTTTTTGTCAACTTGGCAGAAACGAGGTCAGGGCAGTAGGACGCTGTCAGGAGCAGGATGATCATGAAGAAGGGACGAAGAGGAGCGGATATATGAGATGAAGCGATAGGTAAATGCTCTTTACCTGTCCTTTTTGGCCGGGTTGTTAAAGGGTCTTACCATAATGATATTCAAAAAAATTATTGCAACTAAGGCTTGCAGTAAAAAAACAATTTCATCATCACGGACGCTTCTAGTTGAATCAAATGTCAAAGTTTGCGCTACCAAAGAATTATTTCTGTACGAAGCAGAAACACTGTCACAACGATCGTACAGATAATTTGAAAACGGAATATATCTTGTCGTATGCAGTGTCTGGAAAAAGTGTTTGGGTTGTCTCCAGAGGATTGCGCCCCAGATTTAGGACTTTGTGTGTAACATTAGAAGGTACGGGTATATCCTATTTTAAAACAGATATAATTCCAATTTGATAACTTCAAAAAACATGTATTATTGTATTTCTTTTCATTCTTATTACCTGTTTGAAAAAGCAGGTCTTGATTCTGGTAGGGATGTTTGTGTTTCCGGACCGTTTGCGATCACGTTTGCTATGGGGATAGATATTGTGAGTCATTGTGCTACAGCGCGCATTAGAAGTTTGCAGCAGTTTTGTGGTTTGTTTTAAAAAAATATTTACACCCCTTTTTGACAGGAGTAGAGTGGTCCTAGGGTATCTGGTAATTCTAGAGCAAACCAGCTGGGCAATAGATACCCCTGTCAAGCTGGTCAATTAGGCACCACTGTGTGCAGGGGTGAATCACTATGTACACATTAGGGATATGAAGCCAGTGGCTGCACAGATCCACAACTAGGAGAAAGAGGAACTGTGACCATCCCTGTCACCTCTGTATGGAATGAACCAATACACTAGTATACACATTGCGGATATGTGCCAGGTGCAGGTGTAACAATAGGAAATAAAAATGCAATGGTGAGGTTACAAGAAGGTGTAGTTTTGGATCTCACTGTTTACCATAGGTAGATATATAAGAACAATGATGGAATAATTTTGCCAAACGTCAAACCCTAACAACCTAACATGATAGTGCAAGAGTCTTTTCTTTGGCTGGTCTTTAGAAGTGTTTTTGAACGTCGATTTTAATTTTTATGTTAATTCCCTAACATGAGTTACTCACGCGCAAACCTGTTCTCGTATTTGCTGGAACAGCTAATATTACACTCTAGTCTACCTTTAGTTCAATGACATGTAACATTATTTACAGCTAAGCAAATTGGGAGAAACCTCAACCCCCAAGCGGCCTAAACTGAAACTAGAAACTCATAGTATAGTAACATGATAGATAAATAACATCTAACGTTCATAAGTTAACGTTACGTTACATAAAGAAAGGTGATAACATGTTAAGTAAAAAAAGTAACAGTATCTGATTACTTATACTTAAGCAACTGAAATAGCAAAGAAATTGTGATAACAATTCCATAGATAATACTTATAAATTTCAATAACTATTAAACGTTAATCATCATCATCATCAGTCACTGCATACTACATCTGTAGTTGACTGGTAATAGTTGGAGTTTAGTTTAAAATGGCGGTGGCTACTAACCTGACGGTCACACATCCACAGGAAGGCGTCTTCCACCGGAGAGGCACCTTGGTCAAGTCCACGTTGACCTGGGCCGTCACCACGGCGCCCTCCTCCTTATTGAGGATGTCGTCATGGTTACCGCGGATCTGGCCGACACCGCACTCATCCGGGCTCTGGATGCTGACGTGGAACGTCTTGATTGGTCGGTTGTCGTCGTTGGTGACAAGGCTTACTGTTGAATGGATAAAAGTGATACGAGTCTTACGACTGTTATAATTATTACGTAGCATATGTAAGTGGATGAAATTTGAGAGTGTTTTGAGGATGAAAAGTGTATTATACATTGTGTACTTTCATATTAAGATATGAAAGTATGAATATCCAGGGTTTGCTTGATACACGTATTTGTATGTACATGTACCTGTGTGTGGACGTACTTTTCTACTCTCCGAGCAGAGGTTAGGTTCCGGCTGTTTTTTGACGTTTTTAGACGCTTTTCTCAGGCTTTCTTTTATGTACTGTTCTCTTAATATAATGTCTTGTGGCCGTGAAGCCTGAAGAAAACAGTATGAAATAGAAAGCCCGATAAAAACGCCTGAAACGTCAAAAACAGCCGGGGTCTAACCTCTGCTTGGAGAGAAGCACTTTTCTTTGTAAAATTGACAGACAATGTATAGTTAACCATCAACACAATGGTGTCGAATACTGTAGGTTGCTGCCATAAGTTATTGAAGATGAAAAAAGGACAAACGGGAACGTACCATAAACCACGTCATCACTCTCGACACTTTCCTGGTTGTCCAACACCTGCAGCTCGTACAGCGGCTGAGTTCCTCTTGGCGTGAGGATGTTCACGCCGCGCTCGGCCTCTCCAACATCGACAGAGATTTCTGCACAAAAAGGGAAACAGTGATTGTCTCTGTATATGTAGAGCAGGTATGGCTGGCTTCTGGCGTAAAACACCAGCTTCTAGATCTGTATAGGCGGTTTTACCCTCCTTTGGCGTAACACACCAGTTTCTGTATTTGTACAGCACTAGTATAAACGCCCTTTGGCATAACACACCTGAACTTATGTCTCTGTATAGCCAGTTTAACTGCCCTTCGGCGTAACACAACATATTCTGTATCTGTATAGCTTGATAACTGCCTTTCGGCATAATCAGCCTCACAGGGTTGGTACTTGATGTCAAAAGCGGCTGGTTATATTTCACACCTAACTTTTGCACTTCTAACTCAAAGTTTTAAGGTTTTCCCAAACAAGTACACTTGTTTGTTTAGTGCTATTTCTAACATTAACAATTTAAGCGTTTTTCTTGGCAAAGTTTCAACATATAGTCAGCTGCCTTTTAGGGCGTAATGTGGTGTGTTACGCAATAAGGCAGGTAAACATTGGTGGATTTCGATCCCTGACGTTGCGATCCTGCTGACCATACGCATATTTAGGTCAGTGTTGTTACAGGTGTGTTGACAGGTAAGACAACAGGTGATAACAAAACTTACACAGGTAGATTCACGATAACAACACTTTACACAAGTGGATCCAACATGTGCAGAAAAGGACCTTTGGGCCGAATGTGGTGACATAAGACAATAACGGTATTAGTCATACAAAGGTTGCGGCCAACTGAGTGTGTGTTTTTAGGTAGGACGCAAGTAGATAAATATACAGTAATAACAATGCCTCACTTAAAAGATATCATTGGACAATATTTGAAAACCTTTGTTTGCATGGAAAAGTTATGACTCATTGTAGCAAATGTGCAGATGTTGCCACACGGTTGCCACAATCTATGTGTTTTGGCACACAATTTGTATTGATTAGGCGATAGGCTCTGTGTCTGTCACTCTATCATCATTGAGTCCATGTGCGTATATACATGTATATGCATTGATTTTTTTTAAAGGAGTTTGTTCATTGCAAGGCCACTTGTAGGCATTAAACTACGCTCACTGTGGCAGCATCTCTCCTCCCTAAGTCAGAAACATCGAGCTTCAGCAAGTTTGACTAATTGACTCAATAGGCGAAGCAAGAGCTACGAGGCTGCTCGGGAAATACCAAATTTAGCCGTAATAATGATATGTTTATTGCAAGTTCTTGCCCGAGGGCTAATTGCAGGTACAAACAACATGTAAAATAAGGAAAATACAAAGGTGCTGGTTTGATCCACTCACATCAGGAAGGTCCCCTACTCTTTTCGATTGAATAGACTACTGGCGTTATCTATATGAGTCAACAGATATAACTGCTCTTTGACGTAACCAATCTGCTTTGAGGACACACCGCGGTGGTCTAGTTTGATAAAGAGAATACCACAAGGTGTATCTCGTATCCCAGCCGGTCGGATCGCCTAGAGAGTAGGGACTTCGGCCGATGCAGAGTACACAGTTTTGTAGTCTATACATGCAATTCTCATCCGAGAACATCCAAATTTTAAAAATTAAATAATGTTATTGTTTCATCCTTTACATTTTTCGACTGGTAACTGTTCACTTTTGGGTTAAACGTTACTTCAAGGTGACATGCCTCTTCTTCTACTAGGGTCCAAGGAAGTAGGATAAATTGGCCATTGGAAACAGATAACAGACCAGTGGAGTTAGCCGGCCAAAAATTATTGTTTCTCCTTATGTCACAAATTGTCGTTTCGGGTCAACTAGTTTCTCTGGTGTCGTATCTATGTAATTTGGCCAATTTCATCATTGCCAGCGACCCTGGTAGAGGCTAGTTCACCTCGGAACCAAAAGCGGTCCAAGAAGCCTGTTGCTAGGCTATGAAAAGTCACACAGGACAATAGCGAAAAGTGCTGAGCTAGCTCGCATCCCATTTGCCCCGGGGAGCTAAGTTGTTATGTTCTTGGCCGCGTTGTGAAAGACTTAAACTCTCGGGTTATTCAAAGGCTAAAGAGGTTACCATCGAAATCCACGGGGAAGCGGAGAAATGCGCTGAGTCGGCTCGTCTCGCGTTCGGTCCGGAGAAATCGTTTTGTGCGGAAGCGCCGGAGCGTTGGCAGCGTGACAAAAGGGGTGGTGGTACGATGTACAAAACATGTTATTAAGGCTTGTTGTTGCTCCTGGTCTGAACCAGATTGGGGGGTGGGGGGGATATAGCAGCCTGTTACTCTCCAAGCAGAGGTTGGATGTGAAAATGTGACTAAGAACGCTAAGACGCCACAAAATATGGCTACACATCTGCTTAGAAATGACCCATGTATCGATGTATGTCTGCAAAAAGTTATAATCTTCCTACTCTCCAAGCAGAGGTTGAGTCGCGGAGATATAGTAGTAGTCGGAAAATATGTATTTTTTCTGACTACTATTACATCTCCGCGACTCAACCTCTGCCACAAAGAGTATAATCTTTCCACTCCATCCATTTCTGCTGGCAAAGTAGGTCACTATTAAACAGTAGGGTCACTGGAAGGGCAAAAAGCGCCTGTTTTCATCTCAAAGGTTTGTTGGTCTTCAACCCAACAACTCTGTTCAAAACGACACTACATGTCAGAGAAGCTTGGGGCTGAATCTTTCGACCTATTAACAAAAATCTTCTTAAAAATTATATTCAAATACGTGTATTCAAAGGGCCGAAACAGTATGTAACTTTCTCAGAGCTTAAGGCTAGAGACTATTTGAACCCCGGAGATCTGCATTAAGCGCCCCACACTGTGTTTCTAACATGCTGCCCAAGAGCCCGACAGACGACAAAAAAAACGCCACCCTCAGAAAAACTTCCACCCCAACCTCTGCTTGGAGACTAGTGTCACATGCGCTGTCACTCGCAAGGGTATTGACCTTACAAGGTGTCACCTGGTACCTGGCAGTCATACGGACCACATGTGCACATGACCTGTCTTAAACCTTACAGGTGTGTGTCGTACGATGTTCGTTACCATGGCAACGGGAAGTCTACGTGTTTTGCTCGTCGTGTAGATATTTGCCCAGCTGAAAAACTACAGTAAGTACCAGTCCCAACCTGTTACCGGTAACGATTAATGATTACTTATCATACGTTTAATAAAGTCGCAACCGACAGTGCAAGGTACAAAACGCACTGTTTGTTTATGACAAAAAATAAAAATTGTCATGATTTCCGTTGGGTTGCTACTACTAGTACTGCTTAAATCTTAATAAATTACGTTGTTATTTTTCATAATTTTTTTTTCGCTTCTGTAATTAGATACAGGTATTTTACAACCGTCTAATTAAAAGTAAATAAAGCAAAACAATATTTAATATGCATAGTTTTTGGTTTAATGTAACTTTGTCTAAATAATGTAACGTCGAATAGAAGCACCGTTTGAAGTGTTTAGAAACGAGGTAAAACGGAACGCTCATTTACCTAATACGACACTAATGATGACGTCATAAAGTGTCGTGAATGGCTGAGCCAGGTACTAAACACGCCATTATGGTACATGCAATGTATTTATTATCATTGATGATTTCTCTGCTTCTCCTTTGCTAACTATCTGTGCTTGTTCGAGAGTTTCAATTTACACTAAAAGTTCAATCTTGTTTCCTTCCAGCTTGCTCATACCTACTCTCCAAGCAGAAGTTTGACTTCGGCAGTTTTTAGGCGTTTTAATCGGGCTTGTTGTTTTGTCTCGTAACATTAGGAAAACGGCTCGAAAAGATAAAAAGCCAGAAAAAAACGACTAAAAGTAAAAAACGTTTAAAAAAACAGCCGGAGCCTAACATCTGCTTGGTGAGTAACTCCACCGACTTTTCTGTTTGGCAGGCTTGACAGTCAGAATGAAACCTGAGTTCACCACCATAATCTCTTTTAACCTCCTTGTCTCTTGTAATTTTACCATGTCAGCGTCTTCCAATCGAATGTCTAAGGTCTCCCCGGGGTGCTTAACTTTTCCGCCGAGTCTGCAAAGGGGCTTAAAGTTTCCCGCTGAGAATGTCCTTACGCAACTTGTTTTTCTCGGTTTTCTCTTTTTTTCCAGATCACGTTTTCTTGCGTAACGCCGAATGTTGCGTAAGGGGCGAACCAGGGATTATAGGAAGGGAAGGAGGGTTTCCGCGTATACAGCCACAAGTTTTCTGTTTTGGTACTCTTATTATGTTATGATAGCTTGCTTTGTATTTCTTTGATTAATTCATGAAACGTTATCAGTCTTTATTTGTTAGCAACCATCGCCCGAAAGCTATTAGCCAACCGTGATATCCATGTCCATTCCCTTGCGACAACATCAGAAAGTCCCCTATCTCTCCAAATCTCTTTCGGGCCTACGCTTCTTATATGGTACGATAAGTCGTCTTTCTGTCTGAGACCACGAGATGGTTTTGATCATGGCCTTGGCAAGTATTCATCTGTTCTCCTGAATCAGGATAACGTTACCTAGTAACAAATCAACCACACTGCAACTGTCACTGGACTTTAAAGCAGCGAAAAACAGAATACCCGAAACATACAGTCGTGGCGTCGCCTAGCTTGTACACACGTAGCGACTTAAGTGTTTGGTTCAAGGCCCAGGGGTTCGAGTCCTTTGATATGCTCCGATGTTGTACCCTTCGGGAAAGGCACAAATTTCCCCCCTTCACTGATGGAAATGAGTACCAACTAGCTTCGGTAAGGCACGTGTCTCGCATGGGACGTTGAATCGACGTTGAGTTAGTAATGGTACAAAGGCCACCGTACTATATTTGAAAATCCGGGCAGTGTCCCTTTCCCTAGTCTGGAGCGACGACAAAGGGTCCATGCGCTTACGTAATCAGAACCATGTAGCTAAGTAAAAGAACCAGCTGGCTAACCTCGGGAAGTATTAAGTTGAGGTTTTGGCGTGATGAAAAACGTAGAATTCCCACATGCATTGCCACTTCACTTTCAAAAACACTACGCTTAACTCGTAACTATATTAACACGAAATCCGTCTGCCGACAAATGTTCATTGCATGTAAACGATGCCATAGACAAAGTTCAACTCAGAAGCGTCAACAACGAAGAAAGTCACATGCTATGTGTGGTTTCCTGTTAAGAACTAAAAAAAAGAATTGTTCTTCTCACCTGCCAAAGTCTGTGAGACCACTAGCAGACAGATCGCTGTAAGCGCCTTCATCTTGAGACCGTCGTCGGAAGTGGTCAACCGAGATTTCATCGGAACAACAAGGCCTGATATACTTTATACACCGGCTGCAGTCACGTGGTGGCCCTCGGGAAAAGTGATTATTCACTTGAAGGGGTCTGAAGGGGGATTTGGGGAACTGTTTTTTTTTTTGGTGAAATGCAAAGTCATTGTGACGATTGGAGGCTGCTTTCAATGGAGTAAACTTGACTTTCATTAACCCTATTCAAACAGAGGAGGGAGGCTTTTGAGGCCTGGCTGCGCCACCTTTCATGTCACATAACTTCAGAACGGCTTACGCTAGAGCCACCAAAATTAGTGAGTTTTCCTAAGATATTGTTAGCAACAATTTCAATGAAAAAAAAAACAAATTTCCGATTTTTCATGTTGCCATGGTAACCGTTTGTTGACAGACATTTTGACAAAATCGCTGATTTCGGTTATAACAATGTATTTTCAAGTTTATTTGCTATTTTTGTGTCACGTTGCGGAGATGTAGAGAGTTATCAATTGTTTCATAAATTGGTGATCATGAGTCCTCGTAACCCCTTAAAGAGCCTGTTTATTGAATGATGTCGGACTCTAACTTTAGGGTGCGTTGGGGGCGGGGCGCGTGGCACAAGCACTAAAGGTCAGCCCGTGCGCGATCTGGTATACACGTACTAGTAACCTTTTTACTACTTCAGTAAGGCTAATGGTATGTCAATCCATCACCCAAATGATAAAACTTCGACGTGCAATCAGGCAAAGAAGGGGTTACCCAGTGAGTGGTGGTAGTGATTTCCTTTCTGTGGCGGGAGGTACACGAAATATAGCGCGACCTGTACTACCAACCCCCCCCCCCCCCCTTCACCTCTGTCTGAAGAATAGGTTAACTCTGGCGTGAGCCGGTTTACCGGTCATGCAATGCAAACAAACAATATGCATTGTGCCGAAGCGGTTATACTATATATGTACTGTAGCCTCTACCAGGCTCCGCGGATAATTGGTCAAATAGTAGAGGAAATGGTGTGCCAGAGGAGTCAGTACAAGACCCACGCTTGACCGACGATCCGCGGAGCCTGAAAGAGGCTACGTCGAGCGGGGCTGGATTTATTTTAAGGTTTCTCTAATGTCGGGAAAGGGAGTTTGCGAAATTGCTTCCGCGGTAAATTCCCTTTCGCGACATTAGAGAGTCTTAACCAACTTTGAAACTATCCAACCAGCCCCTACCCCCCTCCCCCCACCCCACCCTCCAAATAAAAGGTATGGTCCCACTCGAAGCCTGCGTTGGAGGCTATTACGACACCCCTGACCTGAATCATCAGAAAACTGGATGGAACCGGGTTGAACCGCTTGACGCAGTAATGTCTGTACTTTGAGCTTTACCTACAGCTGGTGTGGCGTTTGTTCAGGCATTCCGCGCCATACAATTAATGCTTTGTAGGAGGTATAGAATAACATGTCCAATGGGGTTAAAGAGCACTGCTTTATCTCTCATAAGTACTTCATTTATTTGCAGTAATCTCACCACGAAAACCGTTCTGAAGAACTGTTTTATGGGGTGAAGGTATAGGCTAATCTCCAAGCAGATCCTACGGTAGCATAAGATAGTATCAAAAGCTGACAGAGGAGTGAAGCCGGTCTAGGAGTGTCTTTAGCTAAATGTCTTTTAGCTGACTACACTCCTTGGCCAGTTTAGTACTATCTTATGCTAACGTAGCATCTGCTCGGAGATTAGTATACTGTAAATGTAAATGTAAATGTGAGTTCGCGGGGATTTAATTTCGCGGTAGGGGGAAAAAGAACTTTTCGCGGTGGTCTTAAGTTAAGTTCGCGGTAGCATGGAAAAATGTTTTGGTTTTAAGTACGCGGTGAAGCGGCCACCGTGAAAACCGCGAACATTAAACCACCGCGAAAGTTTCTGCATTTACAGTACGTGTTGTCAAGACCTTGAGTGTACAATACAAAACCTTAAGCATGAAAATTATTTTATTTGTTCTGAAGAACTGTTATATAGGGTGAAGATATACGCGGTGTAAACTTGACAAAACCCATGAAAATTACACCTATCCCCAACAAGTATATCAATGATGTAACAATTAATTTAACTTATGCCAATTCACATTCACGTCTTTACTACGGAAAGGGATCTGGGCATCGTCTGGCCATACTACCGTCGATTTAGAAGCCCACAGAAAGACGTTCTTTTGCAGAGTTTTTCTTAGTACATGTTTCAATAGTATTGTACTACGGATAGTTTGTAGTATTTTCTATTATCGTTATCTTCTGTTATTTTTCTAACAGCTACGAATTATTCTACTGTTACTATTGTTCTATCTTAACAGCTGCAAACGGGTCTGTATAGCATTTTGGGGGAAAGGGATACATTGTCAAGAAGACTTTGTATAAAACTATCCAAATGGCAACGAATACAATGCATATTCAATACCAATGCCCTATTCAATACTATTATTATAAATGGCATTAGGCAACTTTCTGAATGAATCGTATATCGTGTCCGTCCCTGACCTGTTAACCTGGCATATGGCCGGTCAAAAAAAAATCTTAATGAGACAGATAGCAAGATAAGCAAAGGGAAAAGAACACAATGTTATCAACGAACAAGGTTTTTGCTTGTTTTGCGTTTATATGATCAGTACCCGGAGGGATCAAAATTGGTCCATAAAACATTGGTCCATATATACTTGAGTAGGCTTACGCCTTCCTAATCTATCTTCTACTTCTACTTCTCTATGAGAGAAGAGAAGACCCCCACTCATCTTTCATCTTAGACTTAGACTCGCCTTTCACCACATGACAGCTGTTACATGTACATCTTTCCTAGTGTTATTGCCATGACAATTTCACTTGCTGTGTCGTCTCAAAGTCTTTTTTTTAAATATAGTCAAGGGAGTCCTCTCTAATGGCATTTCCGTATCCATTTCAAAGATTAGACAATACAATTTAGTCATTAAAATGTAAAATACATGTATGACACGTAACGTTAACTTTACATCTATCTTCACAAAGCAAACTTTCGTTTACACTAGGTTCTTATTCATACCTGCTGTTTCTATTTCAACGGAATCATTTTAAACTTTCCGTGTCTGTTTTCTGTAAGCTGTACAACCACTCCTTAACCCAAATCTGTCAGCTGGCGACTCATTTTTTTTAAAATAGCAGCAATCAAATATTCAGTTCAAACATGCGTGTCTTATCTTGTGTGCTAGTTCGATAAGACTGTAGGATATGAAAGATATCATCCCAAAGGTGAGGTCTTTGTCCACATCTCATTACCTGTTATCTCCAATGGTCCACTTTGTGGATGTGAAAACTAAACAGTTGTCCTTAACAACTCTGAAATCTTCTTCTCGTCAGCAAAAATAAAGTTGATAGTTTATTGCAAATGCTTGCCCGAGGGCTAATTACAGGTGACATATAAAAAAGGACAAACATACACAAATAGTGTAGAACAGTATAGAATATGTCTACTCTAGTCTAAAAGCTAACTCTTAACTTTAACTAGTTGGGTAAAGAAATAATAGAACATAAAACTGTATGATTTACAGAAATAGATACGAATTAGTAGTGCAGTGGCAGCATGTTCGCCTCGGGACCGAGAGGTCTCCGGTTCGAGTCCGGCTGCCGTGTCACCGATCTTGTGCCCTTGGGAAAGGCACATAACACGACGTTCCTCACTTTACTCAGGTTAAAATGAGTACCTAGCTTCGGCTAGGGCCGTCCCTCGGATAGTGGTGGTCCCGTGTATGGGGAGAGTCACACCCACTGATGAGCCCAATGTAGTCAAGGTGCGGTCTAAAAATTTAGATTAGTAGTAAAACCGCAACAGCAAGTTTACAGAAGCGAGGAGGAAGCCATAGACAAGCTGATATAGACCTTGGTTATATACTGGGAAACTCTAACTTGTTGTTGTTTCACCGAAACGGAATGATTTCTATCTGAATTTTACACACCCCTCTTTGTCTGTCTGTTTGTTTGTTTGTTTGTGTGTTTGTTTGTTTCTGAGGTTGTAATGCAATTTTGATGTCATCTGCCAGACGGCGCCTTATTTCTTCGGCTTTGACATCTGGAGAGACAACTTTTTCCGCTAGGTGGCGCTTCTATACGTAATTATGATGACCAACACACCTTTTATCCGATAATCTCTTTAGTGGACGTAGAAATTCCTTGTGATGAAATCAAGCGTTGCAGGTGCGACATTTTAACGTCAGGTGTACGCCAACGTGACGTGTGCGTCACACGCCATTTTTGTATGGCAAGCTGACACCACCAGAAGCTCCCCGGTACATTTTAGTGGAACAGAAAGAAGCTCTTTTTGGGAGGTCCGTTGTAAACTTGTTCTCAACAAAGGTGCAAGTGGGATCTCAGCGACGATGTCGTTGAGGGTTTGGAGTCGAGTGTCGGTGTTTGTCGTCTTTCTTGTCGCCACCTCATGTCTGGAAGGAGCTGCTGAAGACGCGGTAAGACGTTTGTCTTGTATCTGTATAATTCTTTATCGATATATCCGGTATAATTTGCTTTGTTTGTTTGTTTGTGCAACTCGACATACTCGCCTTCAAGGCCGCTTTTCGTGAAGGCCGAGCTTGCATGGAGGAGGTGACGGATCAACTAATAATATTAACACAAAATTTCTATATATAATTATCACCGCCTTCGGTGTAACACACCAGCTGATGGCAGCTTTTACTATTTGGTAGGATTGTGTGTCTCTTCATTTAACGTCAGTTTTGCTTTGTCGAATTAGAGTTTACCTAACACCCCTGGGATGGTGCTGTTTTAATCCAATTGGAACACCTGGTCTTCCTACATGGATGAAACTATCTACTATCTACAATTCATCGGCTAGCTGTGAACGGAGATTAGGATTGTAATAACGTCAATTAGCTCTTTCACAGAGTTCATTGCGAACTCTCCAAGCAGAGGTTAGGCTCCGGCTGTTTTTTTAAACGCTTTTCAGTCGTTTTTATCGGGCTTTCTACTTAGAATTTTATCTTGCTGTGTCAAAACCTTGAGTACTTCCAGAAAAATGACAAAATAGAAAGCCCGATAAAAACGGCTAAAAAAACGTTAAAAACAGCCGGATCCTAACCTCTGCTTGTAGAGTATAAGCCTTCTCACAATAGTTAGGACGCATGTGCGGCGACAGAAATTTTAGGTAATATGTCAAAGGGTAAGGCACACAAAAATGTAAAGAAAACCCGTCTGGACATTGTTATGCAAATCGAAACAATGGGAAGACAAGAACTGTTTACTTTTTGTGTGCCTTACCCTTTGACATATACCTAG
>NW_023365729.1:17350-20652 GCF_000003815.2 Branchiostoma floridae
ACCTAGAATTCCTGTGGCAGCACATGCGTCCTAACTAATGTGAAAAGGCTTATTCATTACGCATGTGCGTCAGGAATCCAAGGTAATATGAGTGAAAGCCCCATTATAAGTTAACACCCTCACCTCAACCATTCTTAAGATTTGCATAACAATGACCGGAAAATAATGGTGCCTGCAAAATGGCGGAAATTTAACATTCATTGGGCCTTCACCTCTCATCCATTTCCCAGAATTCCTGTCGCCCGCTCAAGCGTAGTGATCTCTTTGAAATATGTTAATATGAAAATTTTTTATGATATGGTGCTCCTAAAACCTGGAACGTCTCCTCTCGATCATTTTCGCGACAACATCCGGAACGTAATGGCGCATGTAAAATAACGGAATCATTCTTCATTCATGGAGCCTTCGAGTTTTTTTTTTTCTTCTTCTTCTTCTTGAGTGCCCTCAATCTTTAATGTAGATTATTATGGCACTTTCGGGTGAGCACTGATGCTGACACTGAGGGTAATCCTGTGCAATACATTAAACCAAAATTGTAGTCCATATACCGTTCCAAGTCGAGATCCGTGGGATCCACCAGTTACTGACATACAGTATCAGGGTGTGCAGGAGGCACGTGACACACGTTTATGGTGGTCCTAAAACCTGGAACGTCATGTCTCACACTCTCACACCCCTCCCTTCTCTTCAAGGAAACTGACAATAAGGGTGATTCAACACAGACCACCGTCGACCAGGATTCGACACAGACCACAGACGACCAGGATTCAACACAGACCACCGACGATGAGGACTCTCCAGACCCCAGCGGTGATACCGATCATCTCCGCAAGGAGTGCTGTCTCCAGGGTAGGCGGGCCGTCAGCCGCTGGGGAAGCTGCCCAGGGAAGGCCCTACGCTACCTGAAGACAGTCTCCCTGGAAGATGACGAGGCTAAGACGTGTAGGCTAGCCTTCAGTGGCTGCTGTAACAGAGCCAGCAATGCCGCCACAACTTCGGATTCGGTCAGTCTAAACATACTAAACATTATACATAGTGAGAATTTGACATGTTCAACTTTTTTTTCAGTTGGATGTAACGCTAGTTCACCTTTATTCGCGAGGTAACCTTTATTCGTTGCATTCAGCATCCGGGTATTTCGGAATATCAAGGCCGCGGACGGTGGTCTCAAACTGCATTATTTTGAAACCAATGCAATTTAAACCCATCGTTCATCAACGTGATATCCCTAAATACCCTATTTTTAGGTACAACGGATATAGGTTACCCTTAAGCTTTGAATAAAGGTAAACTAGCGTTACTAGTATTTGACTTGTTCTGTTAGTTCATGAATTCTAGTGACGCAGTATGAAACGTTCGGGCGTTAATCTTCGGTTTTTATCCAATTGTAGAGATTTTAATAGCCTTATATTATTCGTTTCCTTTATATAGACTTTAATGAGTCTAATTTGTTTTGCTTCCTTGTATTGTTTGTTTAGCTTCATGGCTACAAAGTAATAAGCCTTCTCACATAAATCAGGACGCATGTGCGGCGACAGGAATTCTAGGTAATATGTCAAAGGGTAACGTAAGGCACACAAAAAGTAAACAGTCCTTGTCTTGTCCATTGTTCGATTTGCATAGCAATATCCAGGTGGTTTTTGTTTACTTTTTGTGTGCCTTACCCTTTGACATATTACCTAGAATTGCTGTCGCCGCACGTGCGTCCTGACTTCTGTGAGAAGGCTTATAGGCCCCATCGTGCCTTTGACACATGACCCACAATGCAGCTCGCTGGGCAAGCGCATTTTGAACGACAACAGGATTATTGAATTTAGAGTAGAAATGATAAAATCATGAACAGTCTTTTCATGGTGTTTGTGTGTTTGCCCTTAGGCTCCGGGCAAAGACGTGAAGCAGCTGGGCGGCGGTCCCACAACTAGCGAAGGCGACACAGAGCAGAAAGTTAAGTCAGGTATATGTAGTTGCTGGGACGATATAACGTTGACCATTCTCTTGTAAGGCAGTGTCACGGCACTTGAAATGAGCAAACTCGTTGAAACAAAAAGATAATAGTAGTAGGAATCGATTAAAAGTCATTTGATTTCTTTGCCAGCTCCCCAACAACCCACCGGTCCTTACGAACTCCGCAAGTCGTGCTGTGACCGCGGCCACCAGTCCCTCCGACAAGAGGGCCCCTGTCAGGTGAAGGCCCGTAAGTACGTGCGCACTACCACCCTGGGCAGGAGTGACGCCAAACTGTGCCGGCTGCTGTTCGGGGCGTGCTGCTACCGGGCTAGCAGAGTCGCCAAACCTGGGGTGCGTCTTCTTCTTGTTTCGTTTTGAGGGTACCGACTTCAACTTACTGAAGACCTTCGTAGCCTATAAACTTATTTTTCACTCGAGTGAAGCGAGGAAAGTCGTGTAAAGTGCATTTCCCAAGGGCACGAGATCGGTGACACGGTGGGATTTGAACTCAGGACCTTCTGGACCGGAGTCAAACGTGCTGCCGATCGCGCCACGCGGTCCCGCGGCGTCTTTCTTCCATACATGTGTTTTAGTCAAAATTGGATTAAAGCAGTGTTCTCGTAGTCTCCAAGCAGACCCTATGGTCCCTTAAGATAGTATCAAAACTGGCCAAGGAGTACTTTCCAAGCAGAGGTTAGGCTCCGGCTGTTTTGTCACCCTTTATTTACTCGTTTTTAACGGGCTTTCTATTTTGTCATTTTTCTTGAAGTACGCCAGCCAAACTGACACAGCAAGATAAAATACAAAATAGAAAGCCCCATAAAAACGACTAAACAAACGTCAAAAAACAGCCGGAGCCTAACCTCTGCTTGGAGAGTAGCCAAGGAGTACAGCCGGCTAAAGGAAGTTAAACGGGCACCAATCGCATACACACTCTTAGGCCGGCTTCACTTCTCTGCCAGCTTTTCATCGCCTTATGCTATAATAGGATTTGCTTGGAGATTAGTGTTTTCTAAGCTTAGATAGCATGTTTTGAGCACAATAAAGCGCACAACATACTTCAGCGACAAAATAGTATAAATGTGTATTATGTATAGAACATGCCATTGGTTTCTTATATGAAACAACGCTTTGACTTTTGCGTGTTTTGCTGTGTTCTCTAACATTTGTTTCACAAGTTTATTTTTTGGTTTGGTTTGGTTTATTTAGATCTCCATTAGTGAAATACACTAGTCTTCCTGGAGTCCACATTAAAACAATACAGAAATAATAGCAACAGAAATGTACAAATAATACAAATTATAACTTTGAAATAACAGAAAGCAAACATATGGTAAACTGAAAAACAGTGATTG
>NW_023365729.1:22326-25612 GCF_000003815.2 Branchiostoma floridae
CTTGTACCGGAACTTAAAACTCAGTACTATACAGCTCTAGAAACACCACAAAGAGTAATAAGCAAACTCCAATTATACCTGACCAACAGATATATAATCTGGCACACTCCCGTCATCTGGCAAACTGTCAGTGCCACTAAGTAACCTGATACATTGAAGGTGGCCCAGGCCAGATGATGGTTCTACACCCAACCATAATCTGTTTTTAAAACCAAGCAGATATTGGGAGGATGCCCCAGCCACACTAAAACAGGGTCAACCTATACAGTATCAAGTTCAAGCACTAGGAGGCCCAAAATCAAACCTGACCACCAGGACACCACAAACAACTCACGTACCAAATGGCAACACAATGGCACCTTGCGTTCCGGAGATACAGCGCACGCCCCGTGCCCGCACAAAAGGTAACCTAAAATGTCAAGTTCAAGCACCAAGGGCGCCAAAATCAAAATTGAGCATTATTCAGCCACCGCCGACACATGTGCCAAATATCATCGCGCCAGCACCAGCCGTTCAGAAGATATAACTCCGGAAACACCCCTCCCGGACACAAAATTCAACCTGCCGGGTCAAGTTCAAACGCGACAAGGCCCAAAGTCAATCCTAGGCGACAGGCAACAACCCCCCACCCATGCACCAAAAATCGTCGCAATCGCGCGTATCGTTCCGGACACACAGCGCCAAAAGTGCCCCCAAAACACCAAAAATGCCACCTTCAATGTCAAGGTCAAGCGCCAGGAGGCCCAAAATCACACCTGAGTGTCAGGCTACCACCCCCAACCCACGTACCAAAAATCGTCGTGCTCGCACCATCCGTTCACGAGATACAGCGCCCTACATCCCCGGCTACCGAAAAGTTTCCACCAGCATCAAAACCATACCTGCATACATGCAGGTAACAATTTCTTCAGTTGAAGTTTACAAGACTTAGTCTACTTTTCCCATTTTGTCAAGTGCTAACATTTTCAATATAAAACTTAAAAGCACTCCCAGCCAAGAAGAATTTTCTGGTAGGAATTCCCACACCGGCCATAACAATGCCTGCATGAGAAGAGGCAACTAGAACTTGGTTTCAACAAATGTGTTCCCTTCTGGCACATAAGCTGTAATGTAACCATCAGCCATCATGCAATCCGCCTGAAACTGAAAGGGGGGTGCCCATGACAGCGGCTATTTTACACGAGGCTGGACGGTCATACATTTACCCAGGATCTATTGTATGTCCTTTTTACACGCAGAAAAAATTGTATGACCACAGACATACGACCTAGTTGTAGGCCTCTGTTGTATGTATGGCCCTTTCCTCATCCATAACTCCTGAGGTACATGCTGTAAGATTCATCAAAAGGCTCATGTATAGGTGTCATAATGACCTCTCCTCCCCTTTCCTGCCCATCTCTAAAGAAGCCATGATTATCTACTGGTGTAAACTAGCAAATACAATGCATGTACTAATTTGTAATTCAGGTCATTAGAGAAGTAAAAGACAGTCTCAATTGGGTGAGAAGTATAGTTAATGATCTCATACTAGTATATGCCTTCCAGACTACAAGGGAGTTTTTAAACAAGTTCTGAGCAAGGATGTTATAAGGAATTGACTGACCTGATCTTAATATTGCAGAGACCTCAGGATAGATAAGCTTTTATTTAGCATAAAAGTTTATCTGAGTTGGTACATTACATTACAAGGGAAAAACTGTTGTCTAACTCTGGTAAGTAAAATTCTCTCATCAGAAACTTTCCTTCTCAATCATAGTCAATGTGCTACTATTTGATAGTCCTGCATTTATTCTTGGCCTGTTGCAAATGCCAGTTATATATAGGAGGGTAGGAGGTGCGGAAGTGTGAATTATAGAGGCGGCTCTAGGGGTAGAAATTATACAGAAAAGGTTGCAAAAGACCAACAAAATAAAATAATTGATTCATCTTCGTATAGATAACTCACAAATTAAAGTTACACACAAAGTATGAGTCAGTTGGCCATGACATGTTTAACAGCCTATGTTGTGCTTACATGGCTGTGGTGTTTATATCAAATGAACTCCTCTGTTCGAATGCTCCTTCCATGCATGCATTGAAATACAATACCAACGTGGCCAAGGATGAAAGGTCCTTGCTTTGGTCAGCAACCTGAGATTTGTTTGATCTCATTCTGGTCTTTTCAACCTCCTTGATCTGGTTGATCATCTTTTGATCATCATATGATATTAACACTTGAGTATAAATGGGATGGAATGCCATGAAGTTGTTATGCTTCATTGGCAAGTTTGTTCCAGAGAATATTTCATAATCTAAAATTGGGCCTTGTAACATTAGCCAGGAGCTTGCTTCCAGACTTGAAAATTCAAGTAAGTATGCGCTATTGTAATGCGGGTTCAAAGTAAGGTCAGCTATTGTTCTAAAGATATGCAAATGATGCTGGTGTCCAATTAACAATTAGCAAGAATCCAGGTCCAAACATCCTGGCTACCTGTAACTTGTAGTGCTGAGGATCAAAGGCCTTGAATCAATTTTCAAAGAGATTCGAACCCTGGAACTCAGAGGTCCATTATTAATATTAGAAGAAATTTCAGAAGACAGAATTTCAGAAACCTAAGTTCACTTTAACTAATATTTGAAATTAAAATGGTTAAACTAGTAGGGTAAATCAAGGTTGTCTTCAATTTAGGGCTAAACTATGAACAATGTTTCTTAAAGTTTTGTGAAAATTTGATGGTCCTTTTAAAGAGCTTAAAAATATGTCCACTTTAGCTAATAGACTGCTCAAACCAAGGAGGTTTGGAAATGAAGTCAGCACCTCTGTGCCTTTCCAATCCAGTTGTGTCTTGCTGCCAGTTTGCCCTTCAAGCTGTGTTAAAAGTAAACAACTGCTGCTGGCTATCAGACCCCCTTCTGTCAGTAATGACCATGATAAAATCAGACCCGAGCGCTCGAAAATAAAATTGTCCTTCTAGTCCCTATTACTTTGTAAATGCCAGGGAAGTGACTCAAGTGAGTTTGCCATGGACTAACGCTGGGCCGGCCAGTTTGGTTTGAACATTGATTGGTTTGGGAGGGGGTGCCAGACTTATATAATTATCGTAAATCAAAATGTCTCTTTTTTAATATTCTACATGTAGTTCTCAAGAAGATTTAGAAGAATGGGACTCATCTGAGCAAGGTAATCCATCCCAAAAGTAAATTTTCAGGTTTCTGTCATTCTGAAATACCACTGACCAAGTAAGGAAGGTTGTCATGATATTAAAAGCCACTCTACAACTTAGTACAAGCAGAGGTTTGGCTCCGG
>NW_023365729.1:26372-30588 GCF_000003815.2 Branchiostoma floridae
GTCTGCTGGCCAAGGCCTGTGACACATCAACAACAGCTGGAGCTGAACCTCTGCTTGGTGAGTATGAAAGATAGAATCTCTGTGTCATGCCGGTTACTCTCCAAGCATAGGTTGGGCTACAGTTTGGGCATTTTTCAACTTTTTGTTTGGCCTTTTCATTTATACTGTGTTCCTTCTGTCCATTTGCGCGAAAAAAAGAAGTGCGAAATAGAAAGTTCGACAAAAACGCCTAAAGCACGTCTGCTGGGTGAAGAGTTTCAGGATGTTGGATGTATGATATTCTTCTATAGGGTCTGGCCCAGGCAATGTCAAACAAGGATAGGAAATGAATCTTAAATGTCTTGAGGAGGCAGTAAAGGTTAACACGCCTTCTCACATGCTGAACCACATCGTGAGGACTGGCTTGGAAGAAGTCGGCTTGAGGCCATCTTTCCCACTGACACAGAAGTGCCAGGTCCTTCACAATCTTGCACTTTTGAAACACAAGAGGCAAGTAGTAGTCTCCTGGCTCCCAGGATTTTAACCCGGGCCCACCAGCTCAGTGAACCTAACACACTAAACACTCAGGCTAAAAGGTGACAAACCAGACCATGTTAGACTGGTGCCTTTTGAACCCCACTCTTGCACAGTGATTCTTTGTCTGTGATCAGCACTTAACCTCTAAATCTCCAAGGATATCTCATAAGGATAGGGAAGGAGTTTAGCAGGCAGAAAACTCCTCTGCTGGCTTAACTCCTTCCCCAGCTTATAATACTATCTTATGCTACCGCAAGATCTGCTTGGAGATTATGAACCTCTGTCTTACTGAAGCCGCATTCCTTCATGGACTTTCAAATGCCTTCAAACACATCATGTTTCTTAATATTGCCACTAAGTTTCCTCCGGATCCCCTGATCATCCCAAATATATGTCAAGACTTGGCTGCCAGAAAAAAAAAAGATTTTATGATTCAGAAACGTGGCTTAAATATCAGATTCATGTCTGAAAACATTCACTTTCCTCAGTGACGCCACAAAGTATGACCCCACGTACCTGGATGTAACCTGGATCCAAGCTTCAATGGTATATGATAAAGTGAGAAGTTGTCTGGCTATAGTGCTGTGCACAGCACTGCCTAATTTCCCATTTTTCCAAATTCTAAGGTTGCCATTAGTAGGTAGTCCAAAAATGTTGAGCCCGATCAAGTTGGTGAGATCAAGGAGGATCAAGGAACTTTTAAAAAAAAAATTATTGATGAAAGCTTCTTGATCTGACCTGACTTGAATCCTGTAATCCATCCCAGAAGTGAATTTTCAGGTTTCTTCAACTTTAAAGTTCTAATTTGAAATTTTCTTTGCCTGACCAAGGACGTTTAATATATGAAACTTCCTTGGCCCAAGGAGGCTAAAAAAATCATTTCAACCTCCTTGCTTGGCCTGACTGCCCACCAGGCTCTATAAAGCAATTGTGTATAGAAATTTTTACGTGTTTTGGGAAAGTCCCTGTGGGACTTGCTAATAACTTAGTGCTAATTGGGGAACATGCCTTGACAATAACTGACCTCCTTTCAACCCGCATAACAATGTGCATAATTACCAAAAAGAGGAAGGTAAGCGCCTTATATACAGCCTGCCCATGTAGTATGATTTGGAACCTAAACTACAAATAATCTCTGGAACAAACTTTTGCCTGATGTTTCTATTCATATGAACCACCGGTAACAGCTTCATGGCATTAATTTTATGGCTTCATGTTAAATTGTAAATGGTCCAAAAGATAACGGTACTTTGTACCAGATTAAAACCCAGGTTATCATTAAGTTTGGTTATCAAAAAGTTTGTTGTTACTTTGTCGGCCTTTCAGCTTTTCAACACCTCTCTATAGCACATGCTAGCACCTGCAAGATAGTCCATAGGCCAGGACCCCAAATTTCACCTATCCGGACTGCAGTGGCAAATTATTCTTATTATTCTTATTATAAGGCCTGTGGCATATATTTTGATGTGACAGCCATTCTGGTTTGGTAGCTTTATTCTGGCTATCAGTATCTGATATCAGCCTTCAAACCTATCACCATCTAAATAAAGTCAGTACAAGCAAGGAGGTACAAGTAGACAGAATGCTATCAAAAGCGAATGGCAGGCTGTTCATGTTAAGAAAAGTAAAACGCTTTAACCTCCCAACCGATGACCTTGTTCAAGTTTACACATCCTATGTACGTTCGGTGGTAGAGTATTTTGCTCCAGTGTGGCACCCTGGGCTGACATCATCACAAACTGTACGTCTGGAAAGAGTCCAGAAAAGAGCACTGCGGACTATCCTCTGGGAACATTACATAGACTACGAGACTGCGCTTCTGACCACAAACCTTCAGACACTTGAAAAAAGAAGGATTGACTTGTGCTTGAAATTCGCCAAGAAGCTCGACCCTTCATTGGTCCCGCCAAGGGCTGGCGAGATCCACGGTAGATCCACGAGAAACTCGGACTTGTTCAAAACAGTAAGATGCAGAACCAACCGTTACAGAAACTCCCCCTTCCATACTTCGTAAGACTGTTAAACGAGCATAGCTAAACACTAGTAGACTTGGAATGTTCTAATCACAATGTATGTTTCCGTCTCTTGCCTATATATGATGTGTTTATATAAAGTTTTAAAAGATACTTAGTTTTAGTGTGTATGAGTGTAATTTCATCAGATAGTCTTTAACTATTAAGTATTAAGGAATTGATGGAAAACAAAACGTGCAATTCAGCCAATTGGCTGCCAAATGTTTTTACTGAAGTTGTGTTGTGCAACAAATAAACCATTCATTCATTCAATGATCAGGAAATTTTTTTGTCTTAAACCAAGGAGCTTTTATCTGATAAAAGCTCCTTGCTTAAACCAAGGAGCTTTTATCAATAAAATCACAAGAGACCTAGGCCTGGGGTAGCCAAGAGTAGAGATTACCAAAGGCAAATAGTAAAGACTAAAAATCTATTCCATTAGGTTGCTGTTGGAAAATCTAGGTTAGGTCAGTGAGCTCAGAGCTTTAAAACTCCTTTGTGATATTGCAAGGTAAAGCAAGGAAGTTAAACCTCCTTGGGTAAACTTAGTCTACATCTTAATTACCAAGTTGCAACTACCATTCATTTCTCTAATTACCTGTCATTATAAATTAGTGCATGCATTGTTGTTGCTGGATTTTAAACACCTACATGTAGGTGCAAAGGAGATTAGAGAATGGCTTCTCTAAAGATGGGTGAGAAAGGGGAGGGGAAAGTGATTATCACACTCTTGTCATAAAAAGGCCTTTGTCACAATCTCAAGGACTTTAAAGCATGAAAAGAGTTGAGCTGAGGAAAGTGTGTTACTGGTCAAATTGTTCTTTTAACTGATCGGATCTGGTGATGGGTGATATATCATTTCAATTAGACACCTAGAAATGCATTAAAAAACAGCTGTTTGAATAGAGATTCATTAAACACCAGTGAATGAGTTTCTAGGTGTCCATGTACCCGGATCGGGACACTTCTATGTGTTATGGCATCGCATGACAGGTCAATGCTACATATATGATAATAGATGATCAATGTTGCACCCTGAGGGGTTTATTATATAAAGCCTGGTTGATTTCTATAACCCAAAGATACCAGCGATCAGCATGGCTAACAAAGTGGTTCATGATTTACTTGTCCAGAAGATGAGCAAAATTGAATGTACCATGATTTACAGTTGTGTACTATAGTTTAGAATTCAGTAAATAGTTACTGGAAGTCCCGAAAATAATTTCATCAGGTTGGTAGATCATAGGATAGGAGTTCAAATCCTTTCATGTAGAAAAAGTGTATACGGTCAGTAGCATTCTGAGAAGTTCAAGTTTTCTTGTCAATGTGGGCACCCTTACATGAGGGTCTGCAAGAGAGGGGGTTGTCTTGGTAGGTAATGCTTAACGGTGAATTGAGAAGGCGGAGTAACGCTTAACGATAAATTCAGGAGGGCTGGTAATGCTAAACGGTAAATTCAGGAGGAGTTGCAAAGCATAACGCGCAATCCTTTCGTACAAGGTTAGGATTGTTGTACGAAAAGCTGACTAGCTAATGACAATGTGAGAAGAAAAAGATGTCCAGAACCCGGAGGAATGACAGGCAATGTCAGCTGCCTCCATGACATTGCTTAGCTTGGGCAGAGTTCCCACTACAGAGTTGCGCGGGTTAAAGTCCGGCGTCCAACAAGAGAATAAAAGTGAACTTTT
>NW_023365729.1:30793-31661 GCF_000003815.2 Branchiostoma floridae
TCATCATTTTCAACACCGCATACAGAGGGAACAACTCCCATTACATACTCCTTCTGGTAAATGTCTGGTCCTCTGCTTGCTTACGTTAGCTTTTCGGTTACTTTGGGCTTCGCCACAAACCAGCTGTCAGCCAATCAGAGAAGATGCCTTTCAGTTTTCTAAAGGGAAATCTTGTTATAAGTAAGGCAAGTCCTATTCGTGACCGATGCTATCGTCACAACGTTCCATGCCAGGGCGGTTTGTCCGTCCGGTTCTGCGTCAAACTGAGAATAAGGTACCAATTTTGTGATCAGTATTATAGGAACTGTGGGTAGAGGGCGATCGCTGCCTCACCGAATATTACCCAAAAACATGTAGAAACCATCATCCTCTTGCTGCGGTAACAATTTCGTCAGCATTCATATTGGCAATTTCAGTGCTTAAACTCTATCTTATGCATGGAACAGGTGCTAATGGAGGTACTACAAAAAATAATGTAGGTCCATTTCATTGCTGACTTCTGATCCTTTAAATGTTTTTAATTAGCTTATGGATGCTAAATGGATAGTTCTTGGGCACCGAAATTGGCTTAGATACTCATAAAACGTCAGTATTGAGGTTAAAGAAAAAATAGAAGAGGTAACTAATAGTAATTGCCACAGCTTCCGTACCTCTGAAAAATATGAGTACCTCTGAAAAAATATGAGTAACCATTGCAGGACAGGCATTGTGTAAAAGACAAGTTCATTCATAGGCCAGTTTCTTTTCTAATGCCTCAGGCATCTCCGGCAACATAATCAATAAAACTAGGAAAATGAAATAATAAACAATGCCTCCAATATATATCTATTTTAGAGATTGAAAGTCAATCCCGCTGCCGTTACTGTCA
>NW_023365729.1:31778-37844 GCF_000003815.2 Branchiostoma floridae
ATTTCTTTGCTGACTTCTGATCCTTTAATGTTTTTACTTAGCTTATGGATGCTAAATGGATAGTTCTTGGGCACTCAAATTGGCTTAGATACTCATAAAACGTCAGTATTGAGGTTAAAGAAAAAATAGAAGAGGTAACTAATAGTAATTGCCACAGATTCCGTACCTCTGAAAAATATGAGTACCTCTGAAAAAATATGAGTAACCATTGCAGGACAGGCATTTTGTTAAAGACAAGTTAATTCATAGGGCAGTTTTTTTTTCTAATGCCTCAGGCATCTCCGGCAACATAATCAATAAAACTAGGAAAATGAAACAATAAACAATGCCTCCAATATATATCTATTTTAGACATTGAAAGTCAAGGCTAAAACAGCTAATGAAATTGGCACAGTTTAACAGTTTAAAAACAAAATCAAATGCATACAGAACTCTTCCTGTCATTGCTTTAGATATTACTTTTAAGGTCATTTCTGCAGGAATTCCTGCAGAAATTCCTGCAGAAAACATTCTTCCTGCAGGAATTTACCTTTGTCCTGCAGGAAATTTCTGCAGGAATTCCTGCAGGAAAAAGTTTTTCCTGCAGGAATTCCTGCAGGAAAAACGCTTCCTGCAGGAATTCCTGCAGAAATTCCTGCAGGAAGAAAATTTTCAAAATGAATATTCATGAAAGTTATTATCATATTTCACAACTGTACATCATACTTGTCAATCATATGTAAAGACTTTTCACCAAGTGCTTTTATATTGAAAATATAAGCCCATTTCAAAATGGGAAAAGTGGAATTCCAAAGTTATTGTGGAGCCTCTTAAACACACTGGCAATATAACAGGATTTCATCAGAAATGGCAAGTGTTCTGAAGGTTGGATAATGGTTCCAGACCACAGGTGTTTACAAAAAAACCTCATCACCCGTATTACCACCTATAGCATGCTGTATAGTCAAGAAGCCTGGTTCAAATAACAGTATTTGATCGGAAATAGCTAGAAAAAAGTGCTTCACCCTTGAGGTGTCACCAAAAACATTGGTTTTGACTGCTACATATTATACTACATAGTGTAGGAAATTGATATTATTGAAATATCATTTAAGTTGCTTGTAAAGAAATGATCAACTGGATATATTCGGAATGTGACATTCAACGTAGGTGCATTGTATGCTCAAAAAGGGTCAAATGGTGTAACCAAATATATATGGCAAGGCAAACAATTTATGCCAATGCTTTGGGTATGTCATCATCTAAAAGTTGTTTTTTTCTTACCACGGCTTCACCTTACTTTCATAATGACAGAACGGTGTGATGGTATTTATCATTTATCATTGTTACTCACTTTGCTCTAGATAGGCTGCATCTATTTACATGTACTTTCTAATCATGATTTTGCTATGGTACAATGTCTATGTTACTCAGTGTTTGTAAACAAACTGCAAGTTGTTTGCTTTCTCAAATATCCCACTTATAAGACTATGTTGTGAAATTATAAAGTATACAGTGATGTACATGTGAGTACATGCTTAGAAGCAAAAGTAGTTTGATTCAAATAACCATTTCACAGTGTTAACTGTACATGTGTAGCAAGGTGTTCTATGGGTATTATGTCAAAGGTGAATGCCCCTAACATGTCAACAGTACTTGTCAAGGGCCTCAAATTTGAAATAACACCCACAATGCATCTTGCAGTGCATGTGCAGTTTAAATGGTGAAACAGCTTATTGTAGAAACACCATGTTGTGATGTCTCCAGTGCATGTGCAGTTTAAATGGTGAAACAGCTTATTGTAGAAACACCATGTTGTGATGTCTCCATTTCTAATGCGGTTTTGTCTTCTTATCCCCAGGCGAGCGTGTACCGTGGAGGTTACAGCCGTTTTGCACCGTACTAAACGGTTGAACCACCACCAGGACATCGCAGTCATAGGTACCTCTAGATACTCCCATGATGCTCTACGTGCAAGGGCGCCGTAGCCGCCCCCCCTATTTATGGCAATTGTACATGGGATAAAGACTCTTGTCATGTAATATTGTTATAACATATATAAAAGATACTGTTATTACATTATCGATAATGAAGACAGCGAACAATCAATGACTACAAATTCATGATGATATAATCAAGTAGCGACCATTGATAAATGTACCTATATCTTAGATAGGCCGTAGATAGTTTAGTATCATATTGATAAGTAGTTTGGGGTTTTGTCGGATGATTACCTTTCGAGAGGGAAGGTAGATATATATGACAGGTCTACAATGGTTGATAATTATAATCAGGGTATAGACGGTAGTGGACAACGATTCTGTACAGATTTAGTAGTCGGTAGAACCTGTTGAAGGAGACTCTACATGTATGCGTAGAGGGTCTACATGTACGCGTAGATGGGATTTTACAATGTACAAAGGGCAGAATGCAATGTGCAAGACCCGCCACTGTACAGCAGTCACTCCTGCAGTATATATATACAACTCTACAAGGACGTTTATATAGCTAAGAAACTAGGAAAAATTTTTTTAAACTCTTAGATAAACAAAATGTTTCCTGATATATATTAGAACTTTTGTAAACCACTCTTGTCATCTCTACGCATTTCTGCCTCTGATTTCTTATCTCTGACTTGTGGGAATTTTCTTTTATGTAGAAATCTATTTCTGTAAATAAATCTTTGACCTTTTTTTTGAGCATTTTCATTTACGTTGTGCTTTTGACTGTGACTTTCATGCTATTCTTTACCTCCTTTAAGTTTTTCTGCTGTTTCTCTACTATTTAGCTGTTGACTTTGCGGAGGTAGGTTTGGCCAGTACTACATACAGGTTGAGGGATATTTACCTCTTCTACCTGTATTATATATGATGATACCTCTCACCCCAATAGGTGAAACTGTGGTGTGATACCTTTTTACCTACCTACCTACCACACATAGTTACCCAACATCCCATCTTGTGCCCAGGGCTTTTTAATCCAAAAATGCAAAACAGGTCTTGCAAGAATCAACCACCAAATTACCCCCTGGCATATTCAATGAAAGCCGTCAGACCACAACAGATGACAATTGAATGCTGAGCATTTCTATAGATGCCCAAGCCTAGTAGCAAACCGAGTCTGAATCAGCATAAGTCACTGACAATCTTTTCAACATTTGAAAAATGATGATGGTAAATGTTTCCTATCTAAGTGTTTTAGGTCGGTGGTCTTATATATAATTTGAACTGACATTGGCAATTGCCTCAAATATTCAAATTAAAAAAAAAAAGACTATAAACACTGAATGAAATACAGAACACAGCCTAGGTATGACTCTATTCTGGGTTGCCTAAAAGTTTGAGCTATTAGTTAGTCATTTCATTTCAAGAAATCACCAATTCTATGGCCCTTCTACCAACAGGTACAAATGCAAAGTAAAAAATGCAATATTGATTGACATACAACCATTCTCTCATTGCTCAAACTGAAGATTGCCATGCTATCATTGGTCAAAGTGCTAACTGCCATGCTGTCATTGGTTGAACTGCTAATTGTGATGGACATTCAGGATTGAATGAGCCCAATTTCAACAACTCGAAGTAAATATGTGGTAATGTATGGTATATAAAACACACCCACTCCTACCAAAATCGTGGTCTGCATACATTTAGGTTTGTGCTAAAAAACATGATATAACTTTTTAAAAGTAAAAGCCCACCACTACATAAACAAATACCTGAATGGACTCTGGTTTTGGTCGGCGTGCTTTGAGTTTGGAAACTCAGGGAAAACCCAGTATAACACAAACTATACAAAAGACATACAAACTGACTTTCTGGTTAAGAAGCCATCCAAAATTTTAACAAATGCCTCAGAAATGTATTGGGCTTTAAAGGACCATTTAATACGGCATCCCACTTTGATACAATGTGTTGTCAGTATGAGTGTACGTCAAAGTAAACAGCAACTTTTCATGGTTGACACTCGCAATACTGTGAGTAGATGTGTCTGTTTTAAACTACACTTAGAGTTAGACACCTCAAGATTGGTAAAAAATCTCTGCAGAAAGACAATTTTTGACCATTATGTGCAGAACATGCATTCAAAGTCCCCAAAATCAGTAGGTTGCATAGCAAATCTGTTTAAAGGACTCCAGAAAAACCCTATGATGAAACAAGACTCATTTGATGACACCTGCAGTCTTTACACTCATTTGAATTTAGGTGGACTTTGTAATTGCTTAAAACACATTGCAATCTACAACTAACATGCTACCTTTTTCGCCTATCCAATTCTCTACTTCTCTACAGACACCATCTTCAGTGCTTTTTCCTGTCTTTGAACTTTAAGTGGTGCTTTTTAAAAAAAAGGTGTACGATTGTGCATGTTAATTATGTTCAACCCAACATTCATTTCTATGAAGAAATGTTCTTGATAAAAGACATGATTATGCAGTAACGAAGTCAATTCTTCTACATCAAAGTTTTTTATCACAAAAAAAAAAAAACTCATTGAATGTACAGAACCTTGAAATGGTGGTTTAAAATGATAATGGTTCTGTACTTTTAGCAATGTACTTTTTTTCATTTTGGTGCATTGCTCAAGACTTTCAGTACAGTACAGTGTCTCACAGAGGGCAGCTAGTTGCCACATCAGTATGTTTTTGTAGCCTGGGAATCAGACTTGTCAGGGTCCAACCATTGCTCAATTGCCAACGAAGAAGTGACGGTTGTAAATGGAGGAGCTGGACAAGACTGAATCGCAGGCTATGAAGACAAAAAACATGTTATGCAGTCAACTTTTTCATGTCTCAGGTATCATACCAATGTTATTTTCAAGACCACTATGGGTGGGGAGGGGGGTGGGTAGATATGATGTGGCCACTGGAATAGAGTTGTACATGACAAACTATATGATGTTAGAGAGCCTGAGCTTGAAGAAGTGGTATATATGGGAATAATGTAAACCTACTATCATTGCAGTTGTGACAGTGTCACATATTACCTTTCTGTGACATCTAAACCATCCTCTTGCCTAAGAAATGTGCCCACCAACCCAAAATACCACTACAACTTCTATTTTTGGTTGGACATTACAGAATGCATAGTTAGTAACATTATATACTGCCTGCAGAAGTTGCTTGGCTTGTAATTGTTTTAACTCTCTACATCTGAGGTGGTCAATCCTACTGTAGTTCTACATGTGTAGCCAGTAGCTATGGGTATGGATGACTTCCACTCAGACAAGTATGTTCAGGGGCTGGTACACCTCAAAAATAGCCTTGTCACAACAGTTGTGAACGTAAACTGAAACACAATCCCTCATAAAAGAGATATTAGGAATACAAATATGAATTTTGATATCCGAAATGGCTCCAATTTGCAGCTTTTAGCACACGATTTCACAAATATTGGCACCACATTCTGCTGATAGCTATTATAGTCAGATAGACTCTTTTAATTGTACATACACTTTCATTGGATAGGCTGTTTGTACCTTTATTTACTGTAGATAGGACTGAATTTGTACCAGAAAAGCACATCCTTTCAACACACCACTGCCATGTCAGCCATGTTTGTTTTCAGTAGTGCCTTTTGTAAATCAGCCACTGGTGGTGTTTTAAACGTTCTCATTGGCCCATTTCAACCTCATCCGTCGCTGTCACGGATTGGCAAACGTTGGCGCAACGCTATGGTTGAGCGTGTACCAATGAGCCCCTGGCGTAGTTGTGCTAAGATTATTTTTATATATGTGTAGATATATTACGTCCATCTGTGCGCCTTTTTTTATCTGATATGTCCAAATATTCACTTCTTGCCATGTATGTGCAATACAAGGAACAACTGAAGGTTTTTAAAAATAAACATAATTGAATATTCCGAGTGCAAGTGAACGACATGAAGACAATTTCAGAAACAAGAACGTCCCACCGACAGTAGCGTTTAGCACTTTTCATCATGTACCAAATGTAGTTAGAATAATGTGGAATAAGAGAAATACCGAAAAGTCAGTACAATATAATGGTAGATACTGACATGTTTTTATGTCACTGTATCTAAGCAAGGGTTCGGTCATTACAATAGTGACATGCCCTCTTGAGCCCTA
>NW_023365729.1:37944-109558 GCF_000003815.2 Branchiostoma floridae
GAAAGAATAGGTCATCTAAGTTAGGTAATTGACATTGATGTTGACAAAGGCTATCGACCGTCATTCCTCGGCCTTGATAAAGGTTTACATATTGAAATCCCTGTCACAAGCAACACACTACATGGCTTGTCAGCTCTAGCATAGCCTGGTATTAAACTCATCGTAGGCCCGCTTCATTTGTTTCAAAGGCCTCTATTAAGCATAGTACTAGTACATAAGTCAAGTAAGTCAAGTCATGTCACTACGTTTTCTGTCAGCCTTCTTTGCAGCCGACCTTTCTGATTCCTAGGCCTGTCATTCTGGGAGTGTCATTTTAGTCAATAACGTAAAAAAAAAGGGGCCTTGGCGTCGTCCAACCAACGTCCTTGGTCCAACCAGATACTCTCTTTCGTCGAGTCCAAGCTACATGTTGTTACAACATTCCCTACTTCATGACAAAGTTTGTTTTGCACTGGCATTTCACATGGACACACGCCTGAACAGTGAAAGGTAGAGCAATTTGAGGAAAAAGTATTCTGAAATTCATGTTAACCTGTAGACTTTATGTACTAGTAACACTAATAGTACTTCTTCTTTCGTGTCATCACTACAACTAACATGTACTGAAAGGGACACCTTGGAGTACAAACCTCTTTTGGGGTGAATTACAGGTGTATCTTTGAATCTTCACCCTTTTCTCATGTTTTTCTCCTCCCGGTGACCTTCTTATGGCTCGTTTTTTTCCGCCGGGAAGCAAACGGGGCACATGTACGAAACGAAGGTATATAAAAACCATCAATGTCCTACAACCTCTGCTTGGAGAGTAGGCTTTGGCGGCAGGCAACACTCCTACCATCCGATCTTTTTTTTTTCAGGACGCACAGTATCGATTTTCCAAGGGTCAAGATATCCATCTTGGTCTTTGTTTGCTTCTTTATTGAGAATATCCCTACCAACTGACGTTTTTTCCTAGAGCTAATGGCTTAAGCAACCGTTTTTAGGACTGTAATCTTAGGCCTGGTAGACAAGGCGCGATCTTGTTTGTTCGCTTGAATGTTTGTTGTTTGTTGGGATAATCCCTACCTACCGACACCTGTTTTTCAGGACTATGATTCAATTTCCCAAGGCCTAGTAGACAATGCTCAAGATCCTTGTCTTTGCTTTTTGTTTGTTTGTTTGTTTGCTTGTTTGCTTGTGTGTTGAGATGCAATCCTACCGATCCTGATTTTTCCACTCACACAACACTTCTTCCAATGCCTAGTATAGACAAGATGCGATCTCATTTCCTTCTTTCTTTCTTGAGAATTCGTACAAACCGGACCTAGTTTTTCCTAGGGCCAACAAGGCACGCTCTTGGCCTTTGTTTGTTTGTCTTTTTGTTTCTTTATTCATCGAGGACCCCTACCTACAGCTCCTACCTACCCGACCTTATTTTCTTTCAAGGATATCCTTGAACCTCCTTGTTTCAATGGCAAGGCCCGATTTTGTACTCTCCAAGCGGAGGTTAGGCTCCGGCTATTGTTAAAGCAATGGGAGACGAAACACATTTCATTTCCAATTGTTCATTCAACGAAACCGAAAGAATCACTCTGTTTAGAGAAGTCACAAAGTATTATCCCAACTTCCCCACATTGACGAACAGAAAGCCACTCTTCTCTTGAAATCGCAGAACCCACAAATTTTAGAAAATGTGGGACTTTTCGTCTCCCTCTGCTTCCAAAAAAGAAGTCAAACCCAACCTGTTTAGATTAGCCAACACTAGTATTAGATTAAAATATTGTTTATGACTGTCCATTGTCACTATGTGTATACCATGTACATGTAATTAGCCCTCGGGCACGAACTTGCAAATAAACTTCTACTATTGTTTTACGTTTTTTTATGCGTTTTTATCGGGCTTTCTATTTTTGTACCGTTTTCTTTATGTCTAACGGGCCTAAAAATGCTTTTAAAAAACGTCAAAAATAGCCTAACCTCTGCTTGGAGAGTACCGATTTTGGCCTTTGCGTCACGTTGCGTGGTGCATGCCGGGTGCTGTGCGCCAGGAATGTGCAGGGTACAAGGTAAACACCAGCGCCATTTTGTCTAGTCTGGGTTTACCGACTTCTCTTAGCTCACAGGGAAAATTTTCCAAACCTTTTTCTTCGCCGTCCAGCTCCGAGAAATCGCCAACAGATGGACGTGCGGTGAAACGGAGCACTTCCATGGCGTCTGATGACATCGACAACTGTTATGACATATTAGGAATAGAGCCAAATGCTTCAGAGAGTGAGTATACAGAGCGCAACTATTATATAGAGAGTAAAAATACACACAAGAAAGCTCCGCCTACGTCGCTTCAGTCGGCGGTTTTCTAGAAGTGGCTTTGTGTTTCCTGCATGCAGCAAGTCTTCTAAAACTCTAGACAGCTGCAGGAACAAGTTAAAACGCACAAGTAGGCTTTGTCAGACTTAAATCCGTGACATTAGTCGCTGTGCACAATTTTATTTTGCATACCTGATGCAGGAGTCGTAAAAAGAGGAGAGACGAAACGCTAGCCATCGCCATTTTTGTTGGAGGCTCGCCTCGTACTCTTGTCATACCTCGCGCTACAACTACAGCTAAATATTCAGTAGACATCTGCACACAGAAAATGTTACCATTGTTCACAAAAAGCCTGATAAATTTTGTGTGTTTTTTTTTTTATCTGTATGCAAAAGTAGATATATTTAGGGTTTTGCAAATTTTCGTATTTTCCTGGAGCGGTTGAACCGAATTCACGCGAATTCACGTGAGGTCTCGCGATTGCAATAAATAGTTTTGTTGTTTCTAGGTTTTTGAGCCACAAAAATGTCCTTTTACCTGTTTGCGGCGGTTTTTATCTTCAAAATATGGGAAGGAAGTAGATAGTAGAGTAGAGTAGAGTAGAGGTCCTTCGGTTGAGTAGGAGTTCGCACTCCATGGAACCGCTCCTGATCAACTGCTTCTTCCTCTCTGCAATCAGCTGACTGTGATGTTTGGTTTGTGGGGATTATCCAAGGCCCTGTAGTTGTACACTACTGGGTGGTTCTCCATCAGTCTGTCAAGTCTTATCTTAAAACTGTTCACTGACGGTGCTGTTACCACCTCCTCTGTCAACCCATTCCACCAAGGTACCACTCTACTACTGAAGAAAGCCTGTCTTCTGCTGTTGTTTGATGCACATCTTGTTAGGCGTAGACTGTGACCCCTAGTTCTGCTGTCCCTTATTTTTTCTGTTAAACAAGGCTTTGTGTCATACAGTCCATGCACATATTTGTACGTATTGATGAGGTCTCCCCTCAGCCGTCGATACAGTAGTGTTGGCAATTTCAAGGCTCGGAGTCTTTCTTCATATGATAGGTCCTTCAGACCGGGAACCCTTTTCGTCGCTCTCCTTTGCACATTTTCTAAGAGGTCAGTCAATCTCCACGTACTCGGGGACCATATCGGGCCACCATACTCAATGTGGGGTCTTATTAGTGACTTATATAACAGAGTGAAGATTTCCTTATCCACATGGTGGAATGTTCGCCACATGATACCCGCCATTTGATTGGCCTTTGATGCTATGGATAAGATGTGATTTTCAAACATCAAGTCTTGATCTATAGTAATTCCCAGATCTTTTTCCTCTTTGTTGAAGGTCAAGTTCACCTTCGCCGCAGACTGGTCAATCATGTGGTATGTAAACTCTGGGTGCTTAGAGCCCACCCTCAGAACAATACATTTGCTGGGGTGGAACCTTAATTGCCACTTGTTTGCCCATTCTTGCAAGCTGTTAAGGTCTTTCTGTAGGTATTCACAGTCCTTTATGTTACATACACTTCGATAGACTTTCGTGTCGTCTGCAAAAAGTTTTGATTTGCTCTGTACTACTTCTGGCATGTCGTTGATGAAAAGTGTAAATAGAACCGGACCGAGAACGCTACCCTGCGGTACTCCGCTAGTGACATTTGCCCAACTTGAACGTGCTCCGTTCACGCAAACTCGCTGTTTGCGTTCCGTCAGGAAAGACCTCACCCATTGGAGCAAGTTACCACATATCCCGTAGCTTTCTACCTTTCTCAGTAGTCTCTCAATTGGTACCGAGTCAAAAGCTTTTTGGAAATCGAGATATATTACGTCCACTGGCCAGCCTTGCTCAATCCAATTCGTCCAGTCATCAAGACATTCTAGTATTTGTGTCGTCGTGGATCTTCCCGGTAGGAAGCCGTGTTGGTTCTCTGTAAACAGACTGTGAGCTCGCATATGATCTACGATCTCGTCTCTGATGATACTTTCCAGTATCTTTCCTGTTACTGATGTTAAGCTCACTGGTCTATAATTACTCGGTAGTTTTTTACTTCCTTTCTTGAATATTGGCGTGATATGCCCGACTTTCCAGTCATTCGGTAACCTCCCCTCTTCTAGTGACTTATTAAAAATAATGTACAGTGGCTTTGCCAGGATTTCTGCCAGTTCCTTCAGAATTCTCGGATGAATCCCGTCTGGGCCCATGGTTTTATTCTGGTTTACCTCTTTCAGTCTCTTGCCAATGTCCTCCACTGACAGTTCAACCATAGACAGCAATGCATTCACATTTTGTTTTTTTGCTTGTGGTATGGTGCCAGTTCTTTCCTCGGTGAACGTGCTCACAAAGAATTTATTTAAAGTTTCTGCTTTTTCTCTGTCCGTTTTTGCAATTTCGTTTCCATCATTTAGTTCCGGGATGCTCTCTCTTGTCTTGGATTTACTATTTACATATTTCCAAAACAGTTTTGGGTTGCCCTTAATGTTGTATGCCATTTCTTTCTCGTAGTTTTTTGCTGCTTTTCTGGCTGCCCAGCGAGCTTGGTTCCTTGCCTTTGTATAGCTTTTGTAATCTTTGTCTTTTTTTGATTCTTGATATTTCTTCCAGGCTTTTTGTTTTTTGTTCAGCTTACTTTTGAGGTCCCTGTTTCTCCATGGTAGACCTTCTTTCATTTTTAGAGTCGCTTTTGGTATGCATTTCTCTGTGGCGCCTTTTACCCTGTCGGCAAAAAGTAGCCAACTTTCTTCTACCGATTTGCCTAGTAGGAGTTCCTCCCAGTCCGTATCAAGTTCTTGCGCCATCTGTTGATAGTCCCCCTTATTGTACTTGAAGTACTCTGGTCTAGTCTGAGACCTCTCAGCATAGCACTTATACACGAAAGACAGTACAACATGATCACTCTTCCCAATAGGTGGACTTGTCTTTATGTCTTCAACCATGTGTCCTTCATTGGTGAATATCAGATCAAGTATGTTGCTTTCTTGACTCGGCCTATGCCTTGTAGGAAATGACACGTGTTGGAATAAATAGGCGTCTCTCGTGGCTTCGAGAAACTTATTCCCTTCACTGTTGGCCGAGCGTGTCAACCCCTCGCCTTCTCTCCAGGCTATGTCTGGGTAGTTGAAATCTCCTAGAAGTAACACATGGGTATATTTCCCCCTGTTGCAATTCTTTAGCATATTGTACAGTTTCTCATTGTTTTCCACAGTTGAGTTAGGGCTTCTGTATATTGCCATGATTAGTAATTTATCATTCTGATGGAGCTTTACCTCTACCATAACTGCCTCCATAGCTCTAACTTCCTCAAGCATGTCCGGTTCCCCAGCAACTAGGTTACTTCTGACATGTACTGCAACACCACGTACTCCATCCTTCATTGCATTTGTGTGCACCGTATAACCTGCTATTTGTAGATCTGCTGGTGACATTTTGAATCTTGAGTTTTTCGGGTTTGTTTCTGTTGTAACTATAACATCAGGTGCCTCATTATCTATCACCGCAAGGTATTCTGCTTTCTTGTTAGTTAGGCAGTCAATGTTGGTGTATAAGACTTTAATGTCTGACTTTTTTCTGCAGTTTGTTCCTTGGTTGATGTTTTCTGATTCTAAGCCTTTATCCTCCTTATTTGGAGGTTCCACGGAGGGCCCCTTACTCGGTACTTCCAGTAGCCCTCCGTTTCTTGGTTTTTTTCCAGATCTTTAGCCTCTTGTACTTTTTGTTTCAACAACTCTCTTTCTTCCTTGTTAAGGTCATCACATACGCTGATGTCTCTAAACATTTCATCTGCATGCTTTAGCTTCTTGAGTCTGATCATGATTCTCTTCTTGTCATCTTTGTTCTGTAGTACCACTTTTAGGGGTCTCGGTGTTGATTCATTCTTCTTACCCAGCCGAACTGTGTTTCTAATGTCAATCTTACCCAGTTCTAGTGGTTCAGCGAACAGCCGCTCAGCAAACCTTGTATCATGTATCCCTCTTTCTTCTGCATTTGTTTGAGTTGGCTCAGGTACTCTGTGGATGATTATATTCATCTCTCTATTTTCTCTATCCCTTTCCTCTGTTTTGTGTTCAGCTATGGTCTTTTTCACAATTTCCTCCACCTGCCCGGTACCGGTTTCTTCCCGTGGCTTTGTCTCTTTTGTTGTACTTATTTTCTCTTCAATTTTGTCAAGTCTGTTTAGGATATTCTCCAGGATGGCATTGTTGTCTTGTTTTTCTTTCCCCCTTTTCAACATCTTATGTAGGTCATTCTTGCATCCTGTGCAAAACCAACATACATCATCCCTCTGTAGTTTACGTAGGGCCTTGAATTCACCCTGCTCAAATTTAGTACAGGTCAGGCAGTAATGTTTCTCACAACCATCGCATGTTAAGGCTTGACATCCTTTTTTATCGTCCAGGGTTTTCATACAAATGTCACAATTCCAGATTTCTTTGCTACACTCATTCATTGTGTGCTTCACAGATTTAATGACCAGCACTCGTTGTCTTGTACTTCGTTGTGCTTTTGTTACTGGCTATTCTTCCCTTCTCTGTAATTCCTTGTGGCTTGCTTTTCTTGAGACCTGATTCTCCACTGACTAGATGGTTATGGTCTTGCTCGTGGCCTTGGGCCTATGTGGTTTTTCCTACCACAGGAATTATGATGGCTTTTCCTGCCACTGGAAATCCACTTCAATAGATCTTGCCAAATCCTATTCCCAAATCGGTGTGCACTTCTGGGCCTATGTGGTTTTTCCCACCACCGGAATATGTCATAAATTAGTATCCTAGTCCCGTGTGGCTTTTCCCACCACTGGAATTTTTGATTATCCTTACTGTGTCTTGAATCTAAATTCCCCGACACTGGGTGGAGAGGTTGGAATTAGGGACAGGAATTCAGGATGGCTACTTCATTCAAATCTAAACTAGAGTATAAAAATTTCTAACAGTGGCCTAAGTACTAAAAGAGCCTGGCTGATCCCTATCTAGTCTAGTGCAGTCAATGTACCGTCTCTGAGTTGCCTAGTAAAAAATCTAAAATGCTGCGCTAGTTAGCCAACTCAAGTCTAAACTAGAGTATAAAAATTTCTAACAGTGGCCTAAGTACTAAAAGAGCCTGGCTGATCCCTATCTAGTCTAGTGCAGTCAATGTACCGTCTCTGAGTTGCCTAGTGAAAATCTAAAATGCTGCGCTAGTTAGCCAACTCGATATAAAACTTCTAAACATGAGCGATACAAAATGGCTACCCTCGTGACCTAACAAAGATGCCCAATCTAAATCCTACATTAAAAGCAAAAAGTCAGACTATTGTTAAAATTTTAAGAAGAAATTACGGCTAGTAAAATACAAGGATTTTTATCCCTTACAATTTTTGTCCTACTAAGCTATGTCCGACTATTTTATCAAGAAAAAGCTACGTGTACGAACTTGTACAGGAAGACCAAGATGGCGGACAGCGTAGCGCTGTTGTCCTGCTGTTTTTGGTAAAAAAGACGGCTACCTAGCCTAAAAATCTTACAAATTTTCCAGCAGAAGTCTAACTAGTCTTTTCTTCTTCCGTTCCAGTAAAAAATCTGTGTTCGGACTATTCTAGAAAGTACGAAAAGTCAAACTTTTTCCGTTCTTCTCAGCAGCCTCAGCCAGACGTGTCTTCACTCGTTCTTCACTCGTTCACGCATGCGAATATAGTGGTTATGTCAGCTCTGTGGTTTGTAAATTGTAGGGCCTTGGCTCCTGCATTGTTGTTGCTGCCCACTATTATCTCCAAGCAGATGTTGGGGTAAAATTCTGAGAGCTTCGCTGATGTTCAGTGGTCCCATTGATTTCCAAGTGTTTGTTTGTTTGTATAGTTTATCTGGTAAACCTCGTGGTGTATAACACCAGATTGTACAGGCTGCATAACCTAGACAGATTTATTACAATTTTCATCCACTCATACTGGGATGGACCCATGCCCTACTCAAATGTGCCCAAGCCAGGTGTGACTCTCCTTAAAACATGGGACCCGGGACCTCCATGTGATATCCTAACCGAGGGATGTCCCTAACAAAAGCTAGGTACTGATCTTTACCTGAGTCAATTGAGACAATTGGTGTAATAAACTTTCCCATTAGCACAACACCAGGACCTGCCACAGGTTTGAACTCTTCAGGTTCTTAGTCAACAAGCCAACAACAACAAGTCCACCGTACCCCTTACTAGACCTGTCAAGTGTAATGGCACAACTTATCAGAATAGCACAAAGTTAAAGTAATGTTTATAATGATGTTTGGTTGATGGATAGTCATTGAACTCTGCTGTCAGAAAAAAATGTAGTTGTTGCGATCTTTTGTCTCATGTTTATTTTCATTGTCACGAGACCTTACCACTTTTAAGGTGTTAAGCTAGCTTTTAAATCATGCCTTTTTACGCATTGGAAGAAACTATGTGTGCTGCAAGAGTCTCTAAAGTTTAATTTAGAAAAAAACAAACATTTTTCTCTCTTTTTACTCCAATATCTGCTTGAAGATGTTCTCTCTTAGACCAGCATGACTTTGCCCCACCCCCTTCTCTCCTCTTTTGAATTTGTATGACAGTAAATTCGTTTCTTTTTGTGTTTGATTTCTTTGTAACCTAGTTGTTATCAGGTTTGCATGTTGTTTCTCCTTGGTTAAAGTTGTTCATCCAAACAATGCTGTAGCACAAAAACATATATAAACGGTGTCACAACATTGCAGTGGCAAGGTACATGTATGTGAAAATAAAACAACCACAAATATTTCAGAATTTACAGTAGGAACAGCTCAACCATTTCCCACACTTTGTTTGCTTTAAAACAAGAAGGGCACTCACTGACTCAAAACTCTTTCTTGCCAAATGGAGGTGTATCGTATAAAAGTATATTGTAAGATTTTTGAAAATGGATATTGTTTGAATGATTACGAGATGGCCATGTATCCGCAGGCAGGTATATTTACTGACATGACAAGAGTTTTGGGAGGAATGGTAGGCTCAACCAGCTCTGGTGGTTCTTGCAGTTGATTTATCTTGCACCTGAAAATCAGGAAAACCCTGTTTCTAGTCTGAAAACAGTCTTACTAAGACTGTTAGATTTTATAGCTGACCTACCAAAGTGTTGTACCATAGATTTAGTAATGCAGCACATGTATGCTATTCATTGACTTGGCAATGCTTTAGTGATTCTTGAAAAATTGGGTTTATTCAATCAATAAATTATCAAAATAGCATTGTTTTCTGTACAGTTTCTGCCGTTACAATACAATAGGCCACAAGATTTTGAATTGTAGACTTTTGATAATGCCTTCATTCTTATCATCGACAGCAAAAAATTTAATGAAAATGTGTTGTAACCAAGCAAGCCTCTTCCAACAGCGATTTTCCACGGGAAACATATTCCTTTTGTGTTTTTTCCCTGCAAAGTTGTGTTCTTTACACTGAGACATAAAATCCCCACTGTAGTTTCAGCACATGTATGCAAGCAGGCCCTCTGCTAATTAGTATGCAAACATAGCTTCTAACACTCTACATTACTAAAAGTGACATTTTTATATTTTGGAATTGGATACTGTTTTTCTTCATTCTATTCAATTGCAAATTAAAAAGTTAGTGAAATCGTGTGTCAGTTGAGACCTGTAACATGGCATGTTTCAACGATGAATCAAACTGGGGGTAACTTCTTTGCTGTCTATCTCTATGACACAAACTATAAGTATACATTGTAACTTCATGATTCACAAAATATTCAGTTAACAGGACCCAGTAAATGTGACATTGTATTTAATGTTTTTAAAGAGTGTTTTAACAATTTTCATATTAATATAATTGGTTCCTACATGTGCATTCATATAATATATGGAGCAGGATATGCTCTCCTTCTTTGACATTTTGTGTATTTACTTTTGTGTAATGTCATGCCATTGACGTCCTTTTGAAAACCAGTGTGTAGGAACCATAAGAATACACAATAAACAAAGCTGGTTATATGATAGTCAATATGTCAAGATAAACAATGCTTTAAGCCTTATCATTGTTAAACTTGTACCTATTTTGTAGCATGCTATCTGACTATATGAATCATTGTGTGTTTTCTTCAGGTGAGATTCAGAAAGCCTACCTGACCGTTGCCATCCAATATCATCCTGATAAAACTGAGGTAGGTTTTAATACCATTCATCAGTGTTTCCGCCAGACCTCAGCTGGGAGGCCGTCCACCTTGGGGCGCGAAAACCGCGAAAATTAAATTTAATCGCAAAACCGCGAAATTTAATTGTAAAATCGCGAAAATTAAAGTTAATGGTTAACTGTCGCAAGAAAAAACAAAACAACTAACGTCCGATTAAGTTCAGTGCCGAAGTGTTATGATCTGTGCCGCGTACCGGTATGCCGCACCGAACGGGTACTACGACTTTTAAAAAGTTCTAGAAACGGTTCTTGGACTTTCAAAAAAGAAATAGCATTTGTATATATTCTCTTTTATGTTGTAGTATACTTATAAATCATCTAAAACCTTCCATAGATCGAGAAATTTGCGTTCAGAAATGACGAAAAACATCGTCTATCGGCGACAGTGAGCGTAATGGCGGCCGAAATCCCGCAATCTCACGTGGTGACTTCTCGCGAGATCTGGGAAAGCTAGCGACGTCATGGGAAAGTAGCGCTGTGATTGGCTAGGATACACAACAGCTACTGACCGCCATTTTTGATGCGTATTTATCCCGAAAATTTCTGCCGTTTTCGGAGATTTTGCGGGCTCAAAACTCATATAAAAAGGAACCAAAGTTATACTTGATGTTTTTTACGTCCATCACCTCTTATGTGAACACTTTATTTTTCCGCTGTGTTGCCGATAACGAACTTGAAAGAGGTTGGGGATTTCCCGTGCCAGCACCCGGTGGGCACATGTTTCTGATCATCGTGTTTTGTTTTGTTTACGATGATTGACGATGAAAACAGAGACTAAAGTTTTTAATATCTAAACAAAGTTAGTGTGTTTTCTTATTAGTTATTTCTTCCAATAACAAATATTAGTTTGTAGTGTAATAGCGAGATCGACCTACCGCCAAGTTTTCGAAATGTGGCAGGGAAAATTCGCATAACTGAGACCTTGAAAAACGGGTTTTAATGAGATTATCGTATACGAAAGGGCACCGACACACATTGTCAACAATCATAACAATAGGAAAACAAACAGTAAGCTGCTTTCTGACTGTGGACGGCGTCCCCAAGCGTCTAGCTTCAATACAAAACACAAAACTGCGGTTTACATTTATCGACTTTGTACAGATTTCTCGGCAAAATGTGGGTCGCATTTTTTTTATGAGGACGGCCTCTGTTTGCGTTCAAGCCGTCCAAAACGAAATGAGACCGTCAATGGACGGGTGGACGCCCCTCTGGCGGAAACACTGCCATTCATATATATAATATCAATAGAAAAATCACGAATCATGATGTATATTTTTGAGAGAAAAAAACATTGATTTACCACCTAGTAAGTATGTTGCATCAGTTAAAAGTAGGGATGTTCACCCCCATGTTCAGTTAATTTCATTAGATGGCAGTTGGAGTTTGAATTTGTCAGCTGCGTTTGAAGGTTTGTGAAATGAGTAGACAGCCGCCCAGTGGAGACATATCCGGCATTGGCACTCAGAAATAGTAACGTAAACTGGGCACGACATTTCCGCTATGAATTACATCCATCCATGGTGGAAAAGAAGGTTATTGCATAACTGGATTTTAGTGATATCCTGCTAGCTAAGGTGGTTATCGAGAACTTAAAAATTCAGCCTAGGTTGCTGACTTCTATTGCTAGGAAGAAAGTAGAATTATGTATGGTTTATTATTTGATGTATTGTACTTGTTTTTACAGTGCTTGAAATATACTTCTGCTTTCTTCAATATGTCATTCATGATATTGATACCATGCCTGTATACCCTAAGCTTGCAAAATCTAGATCTACATGTACAAATTGGCATATAGTTGTATTTTCCCTGCAATCTTAGTGTATTGTCTGTAAATGCAAGATATGTCTATTTCCCCTGGTAACAGTAAAGATAAGTATAGAAATTGTTGAATGGTTGCTAGGAGCTGATGTTGATATAGTAATAGATATAAGATATACACAATTTTATGCCTATTCTTCCTCCTACTGCCTGTACTACATGTGTGTGCTTAGAGAAATTATAGTTGATTTCTTATGAACTATTAGATTATGTACAGGGCCTCTTGGAAAATTGGAACAAAGTTTGTTTATTTTTCTGCTGAAACAAACTCGAAACATATATAATATAGCATGTATAGTTGTAGATGAGATGGGTACCAAATATATAAGTTGATTTTTCGACATGTACATGTATCTGTATACTGCAGTATAGCTGGTATAACTGCCCTTTGGCATAACACGCCAGCCATTTACTGTTGAATAGTCAATGATTGGGCTGAAAAGATCAAGGACACAGGCACCAATTTTAGAACGTGTACATGTTACTGTCAATGTTTATGTGTTTGGGATTGAAAAGGGAATTCTCTAACTTGTGGACCCCTTAATGTGCTCATGGTTGATAGGCTGTATAGGAAAACCCATGTGGAATATAAGTCTATCATAAGTCACATCTGCAGTGCAGACCTACCCTCGGAGGGTCATGGTCGATTCTTCTTCTTTTAACCTTATGTCCATATATGGCTGCTCCCTTCTGATGTGGCTACCGTAAGTCGTGAAATGTTTACGTGGTCGTAACGTTGAGATCTCACTGCGGACTCATCGTGCAGTGAATATGCTTTCCATCTTGCAACACGTTAGTACAGTTGTTTCAACAGGAAACCTTTCCTTTTTTGTGAAAAGTCCATAAAACAACTCTCTATTAGGTGCCTGTTGAAGTGACAGCGACTCTTCCTGGAGATGCAAGAAAAGAATGTATAATATTTCACAATTTGTAGTATTTCTTAATTTCACACTGTGCTTGATAGTGTTGTGTATCATCTGGACTTTGGTAGGTATAATGGGTACTTCTGTATTTTGTTTGTATGTTTGCTTGTTTGTTTCAGTGTAAGCTTTTCTTTTTTTTTCAACATGACCGAGACCCCTGTGCCATGCATATCATGAGAGTAGCGAAATGGTTCACCGTCAGTCGTGAAATGCTTATGGTGTTTTTTTTTCCTTGACCGCTTCACTGCGAATTTATCATACCACCGATGTGCATTTCCAATGTATTAGTAGGGTACTACTCTCCATATAGCCTTTCGGGATGATGTTTTGTATGATTACATCTTCAGCCACAGAAGGTCTTTTAAAACGCCCTCCAGGGAAAAGGTTTTATGTGGATGAATTATGTCCCCCTTTCAATAGAGCAAAGAGGCCCCAAGCAGCTCTCTGCTTCCAAGCTTGAGGGAGGTAATTAACTTCAAGGCCACTCCCAGTTAACCAAGGTCACACAATTGCTGTAATCCTCTAGGGGATAAATTTGTTGGTATGAAAGCAAAAAAGCCGGCTTTCTGGTAATGCTCTCTCTTTGAAAAATCCCGATTTTAATGCCGAATCTTCTGGAAGAAGCCACTTATTTGTTAATTTGAAAGAAATAGCGGAAAGGAACCATTAGCAACTCCATGCAATGTGGAGGTTCTGCATGGGGGAGTTCTTGGCAAAGCTTAACAGTAGATTTAGAAAGGCTGGCAATGCTTAAACATTCAGGAGGACAAGCAATGCCTAACGGAACATAGAGCTGTTATTTCAAAATGGTTGGGGAAAAAAATTCATTGGATTATTCCATTGTAGTCATGGGGTGTCTGGCAAAATTGGTCTGTGGACACCGAAACAACCAGAAGCTTTGTTACGACTGTTGTGCAGTCATCTGTTCAAGTTCAACCTCACGAGATGAAGACATGGTTTGTCAATAACGCTTAACAATTAATTCAAGTGAACAAAAATCGTGCTGGGAAAATTAAAGGGACCTATTACGCTTCAGGAATAATTTAACAACAACACTGAACGCTGGATTAGAGCGGACCGGCCTTGGTGTAATGTGAATTAGAATGGTTTGCTACACCTCACCTAACAAAGGCTTTCAAACCCTCAAAGCTAAGTACTGTGAGTGGAAGAAGACTAGGACAGAAATGACTGGAGGAGATAAAAGGTTCCTTGTACATTCCTGCTGATATACATTATGGTATGACAAATGGATTTAGTACATGCCAAGCACCCATTACCCATTTGATACTAAGTCACCTCGGGACGACTGCTTAAGCTAAGGACACAACACGCCATACGTGCAATTTGTCCGTACATTTTATTGAAAGGCCACATCCGCCACGTATTTCTGAAAACGTTCAGGCTGTACAGGGCAGGTGCGTCGCCTTTACTGGCACGTACGGAGGGCGAATCCGCAGCCCGATGGCACACAAAGTTTTGTCTGCACGTTCGATGGCGTGTCTGCATGCTCCAAAATCCGTTGGATTCCCTACGAGTTCATACAGAGGTGGTAATAACCACTACCGATTCCAAAAGATTGCCCATGTTTTGGCACGTATACAGCACTTATTTGCACGTACGGCGGGTTGTGCCCTTAGCTTTAGGAGGTCTACAGAAAGAAGTGTCTTGGCTGCCGAACAGATTCTTTGCCGGCCCTGGCTACAGTCTGGTTACCAGGGTAAGCAATGTTATTAAGTGGTCCGGGTTCCTATGCAAAACTGAGCTGGCAAGAACCCTAGTGCTTACTATTTAGTGATTTAATTCTAGGTAATTAACATAATAGATGAAGGCAAGGCTGATAACCAAGCTTAGTGACCCTGCAATTTAAGAAGGGTTTTGGGAGTTTCCATTCTTCCTTGTGATTGGCTATTGAGATAAGTGCATCATCTGGTTGCTTTTTGTAGGATGTGCATTAACATTGGCTGTCATTAACCCCCCCTGTCTGTGTAATGGGAACTGCAGGTATTGGAATAATGCATTATTCAGCAGCAAGCTGGACTGAAGGCCACTGAAGTGGCAATGTGCCATTTCAACTGCCTTAACTCCACTCCTTATTGGATACACATTTACTGATGTAACCTGACTTAAAAAGCTCTCTGTAGATATAATTTCACCTAAAGAATATCCTAAAATTGGTCTTGTAGTCAACATGTAAATCAGATTTGCAAATGCAAATTGCATCAAGTTTTAGTCAACAAAACTCTCTTGACATTCTAGAGGATGAAGATTAAGTCAACCCAAACGATGCACACATGTGTAGCCATTCCCCTAAATACATGAGTTAGGGAAGGGCAAGGATAATTTTTGGAACGTGACATGTTGTGGGTAGGTGAATCTAGGACATGCAGGTGACTGCTGATAAAGTGCTGTATAATTTACATGGTTTAAATTTTAGCAGTCTTGACTCGTTTAAAACATGATGATTTTAAATGTTGACAGGGCTAGCTCCAACTTTGAATTTTTTCTCCTGGACCCAGGTCATTCACTCATTGTTTATTTAATCTTTTTCCTCCTGACCATGTTGTTGATTTTCATCGTTAAGTCTGTCATGTTAATAAGCTATCAATTTCATGTCATGAAGATGGACTGGATAATTTGTTTTTCTTCAAAAGAAGCAAATTTTCCTGAGGTTGAAGCACGACTGGGTCATAAATTACGGTAAATGCATTTAATTTCACGGGGATTTAATTTCGCGGTAACAAGAAAAAGGACTTTTCATGGTGGTTTTAAGTTCGAGGTAGCACCATGCACTGTAGTTTCTTAATGCCATGGTAAAATGTTCGCGGTGGTTTTAGATTAGCGGTGAAACGGCCACCGCGAAAACGCGAATATTGAACCACCGCGAAAGTTTCTGCGTTTACAGTGTCTGTCGCCCAAAGCTGCAGTTCTATTCACACAAAGCAAAAAAACGGGAAGTATGCCAAAGACGGACGACTTTGGCATATGCCATTGTTGTACGACCAGAAATTTTCCTTGTGTGAACCGACCCTTAGTCTGGATGAGCTATGGATGATGATGATGATGATGATGTCTTGGACTTCGACAGCAAAACTGGAGAAGAGAATGCTGAGCACAGATGGAATAGCTCCTGTAGACTCTAGGGATCACATACTGAGACAAGCAAAACAATAGTTAGTATGATGAACTCCTACAACAGTAAAGAAAAGAAATCTGAAGTTTTATAGGATAGAAATGTTTGATATCATAAGGATTGGCCAAAATTATACTGTAATTGCATGAACTGTATAGGGAAAAAGAAAAGGTACTATGTATAAGGGTAGGTAATGAAAAAGATGGTAACAAGCCTGGACCTTCAAGATGACATTGAGAATCCCCTCCCAGATGTGCCGTGTATTTGCATATGTCCACAGGGCTGATATGTGTGATCTGTTGTAATTCTGTGTAGATGATACCGGGAGCAGGTGCAGTAAGGGACTTAGTTAGACAACACGATTATACTCAGCTTGATTTAAGGAGTTTATGTTTTCACCAGCATCATGTAACTGTAAGGCCACACCAGTTCAAAACTCTTGGTTGTTGGATCTCGTTCTGATTTGAAGAAGAAATTAGGTGTACTATGCGTGATATGAATCAACTCCAAATCTTCATATTTGGCACAAATAGTTAAAGAAAGTCCATGTTTTTCTGGTTATTAGAAGGATATTTATGACAGAAAGGTGTCTCAGCATACTGTTGTTGAATTCTGATTTTGTCCTTGTATGTGGAACAGTACTACATTAAGACACATTTGTTGTACCATGTACATGTACAAGTTCCGCACCTTTCATGTGAAATGTACAATGTAATGTAAGAGTTATATCAAGACATGAATATTACATGGAGGTGTATATGTATTAGACTAGGTAATGAGCTAATAAGATTGACAGAAATGTTGGGACATGAAAGTATGAAAAACACACTCTCCGGTGGCTTAATTTTCTCTCATCTGAATGAGGAATGATTCTTCTTAGGGGTGGGTACTGGTACAGAAAATTCAGGTCCAGGTCCAGTTCAAGTCCAGAGGATCAGGTCCAGGTCCGAACCTGAACCTGGATCTGATTCAATACGTGAAAACTTGTGAATGGACAATACTCAAAACAATGGTCCATTTCGCTACAGAGAAATCTGTTTTGTGGAGTATTCGACTCCTACTGGTGTTTTAAAATCCTACAAGGCTAACTGCCTCTGTACGATTGACTGTAACACCTGGTAGTAATTACTATAGACTCTACTCTACTTCGCTCTTCTTATTTTCCTTGACTGGTAGGCCCCAAAACTTGTGAATGCCTGATCATATAATTTGTTCATTTGCCAAGGTATGTCCAACATAGTTCTACCAATTTTTACCTCCATGAAATGTCATGGAGGTTATATTTTACCCTGCGTTTGTGTGTCTGTCTGTGTGTTTGTGTGTGTGTGTGTGTGTAAACAAGATAACTCAAGAACGGCTGGGTGGATTGCTTTCATACTTGGTGTGTTGGTAGTGTGTGATGAAAGCTGGAAATGATTAGATTTTGGGCCCCCTAGCGGCTCCCCTTGGTACTGCAGCGCAACTTCTGGTTTTGCTATCTCGGTGTTCTGAACATGCTATGGTCACGATTTTTGAGTATTAGATAGCTCTTGTGCTCAGGAAGAAATGACATAAGTTTGGGCCCCCTAGCGTCTAGTTTTGGGATAGCAGGGGCGTTTTTGTCAAAAACTTCTGAAGAGGATAAATCAAAAAGGGAACAACGGATTTTCATGATTTTTGGTATATAGGTACCTTAGACAATGTTGTACACGATAAGATACTAATTATGCAAAATAGTAGTTCATTTGCATAATTAATGAGAATATTCTATAATAGCAGTTTTTTCAATGTATCTCTTGTTTCAGACATGCTATGGTCTTGACATTTAGGTGGTAGATAGCTTTTAGTGCCATGACATATTGGGGTAAGTTTCAGCCCCCTAACATTTAATTGTGGAACTGCAGGGGCATTTTTGTCAAGACAATCCAAAGAGGATAACTGCAGAAAGGAACGACGGATTGGCATCATTTTAGGCATGCAGGTAGCTTGGGCAAAGATATTCATAATGATATGCATGTTATGCAAATGAGGACTTAATTTGCATAATCAATGAGGAAATTGTATAGTTCAATTGTTTTCGATAACTGGACCTCAATACATGTAACACATGTTAATTATGATAGGTGGAATATAAGCAGACACCAAATATGGTAATGAGGAACTTATTTGCATAATTTATGTGAAAATTGCAAAACCACATTTTGATTAATAATTGGAATTTTATAATTGTGACATTTGTATGTAATCAATGATTAACAACGCCATGCATAAATTATGTTAATGTGTTAGTCAATTGCATGAAATTTACGAAAGCTCTTAATTTTCATGGAGGTATGAGGTCGCCGAACTCTAGTTTTCAGGTACGTTTTTTTCTGGACCGGTCCAATAAAAAAACATTGTTTTGTACCGGTGCACCATACTGGTACCCAGCGGCTGAGCCCTAATTTTTCTGTCTACAGGAAATGTACTTCATCTAGCTATAGTATAGGACGCTTGGGGAATAAGCATAGACAAAGGAGTGGTCTCTTGAAGGCGCTCTCTCACTCTACTTACATGTTCCTCCACTTACATGTACCTCCCACGCAGACAGCATCATTGTGGTTCCTTCAGGAATGACTGCAAGACAAGAATGCTTAATGAACTTATCAATCCTCCAGTCATAGTACATGTAGCTACCTGTATAGCTGAGCAGTGTTTTATGAATAATTCTTGGACTACATCAAGGCTGTATCGCTGTTCTTGAGAAGGGACAAAGTTTTAGATGTGATGGACATACATTAATATCATATGATTTGCACATACATAATGCAGGCTTTGAAATAGAAGTTCGGCAGATTCTTTGGTGCAAAAAGAATCATGAGATTTTTGCAGGGATTCTTGTTTTAGGCAAATCAGATCAATCATATTTTGTGTTTTGATATGAACATAATATTACAAAGGGTATACAATTGTACAAAGAAATGAAGGACATGGAACCAGTGTCAACTACTATAAGAATTAATACATTTATTTTTGTTGTTGGGTTTGACTTCTTTGATTTTAAAGGCAGTGGTTACATGAAATGTCCCATGTTTTATGTTATTAGTGGCCTTGTTTTGTGTGATTTTGAAAACAAATTTAGTTTTTTTTTAAGGTTCTAGAAATATTGAAAATAACTGTGTCTTGGTACACTCAGTTTTATGCCATGAATACAGTCATTTTCAAGGTTTCCTTCTTGTCCACTGCTTTTATGATGCCTGCTTGTTAATATTTGTACCAGAAAGATTTGGTATGGCCTCCTGGCTGAAAATACCACCTGCATATGCAGATAGAATTAGAGTTTTGTATGCTTTAGGTATTTCTGATATCAACCTGCACCTAACCTATTGGTACATGTCCTAGCTACATAAGTGTATGATATTGATAGTACTTTAGATATTTGTTTGCTTTGCTAATTGATGTCCTATGATGTAGGTGTATGTGGATTGTTATTGGCTGCAATGTTGCCACCTATTTAGTAGTAGAAAAAAATAGCATTGGTTCCTCAACAATTTTAGTATGATTCATACTTTCTAAATTTGGAGTAGTGCAGGTAAAATTTGTCTGGTGCAGGTAATTTTCATTGTTACCAGCACCAGTACAGGTATGCAGAAAAACGTATTTTGAGCCCTGTTGAAATGAAGCCACACCCCTTTATGTCATGTTCAGTTTCACTCTGTAATTGGCGCTAAATATTGCTGGTTACTCACGGAACAAGATCGCCTTTCTGTAGCCTCCTTCGCAGAGGGGCGGTAAAACTCTTTCTCTGGGCCAACTCTTTTCCCTGGTATAGAAAACCTTAGCCCATGTAAGAAAAACAAATCAGCGCTCCCCCCAAAGTAAACACCACCGAAAGTCTGCAAAGGAGGCTAATCTTTCTGTCTGACTGCAGTTGTTGCCAAACATGTTTCGCTTGGTTGAGAATTAAAAAAAAGATACTGTTGAACCATGTTAACTTGTTAGATAGAAATATTTCTCCACAAACTTTTCTGTGGTTTTGTAAGAATTGCCACCACAAGTCTTTCATTACTTTTATTCTACGATGATCTTTCCTGACGATGCCAGTAATTACGTAAAGTTGTTTATATTCATTGCAAATTTTTCTCCAGATAAGGGTAGAAAAGTCTTTTGTAGTGATTTATGTTCGCGTCTAAAGCAATTAAGTATTGTACATAGCTTTGCATTGACATGATTTTTCAATAGCGAAGAAAAAACGCTGTGAACATTTCAAGATGTACAGTAGTGAGAAATTGAGTGGTGAGGCTAAGTAAGTAGTCGGTGAAATCCAATGAGGGAAGTAGTTATCCTAGAAGGTACACAGTCTAGAATAGAGGTCAGTCCAGAGGTCAACCAGTAGGAGTATTGATCAGAGTCCATGGCAGGGTCAACAGCTTGTTTGTGAATTTTGCAGCAGAGGATGTCTGTTTTTACATGCCATGCAGTTGGACATGAGATTGGAGATTTTTATCTAATGTCGTAACTGTTATTTAGAAATGAACAGCATACAGATTCAATAGGAAGAGAACATGCACTTAGGTAAATGTAAACCATCCTCAATGGATGCTGTCATACTGGTTGGGAAAAATTTCTCATGTATTTAAATTAATTTAAAAAAATTCTCATGTATTGTGTTACTATTGAAAGCAGAAAGTACCGCACACAAAAATGGAATAATCTAGTGAAAGTTAGATGTATTTAGACTGTTGTTTCAATATTGTATGCTATGAAACTACAAGTAGGGTCTGCGTGTGTCTGTTGTTTTTTAAGTCCTGACTACATGAAAAAAGTTTGGAAATGTCCATGGCCACATCATGCATTTGCTTGCAAATGTTGTGTTTCTATTCATATTTTAGGCCTCACGTGGCTACTTGTAAATTGATATGGTTATTTTTTTTGGATTTCAGTTATTTTATATTTTTTGCTATTCAATTGGATGTTGTGTTGACTTCAGGTTTTGTAGATATATCTTGATCTTTTGAAGGGCTTTTCATAAACTTGTCAACCTCAAACTGTTTGCTTTTAGTCTGTAAGCAGGATTGCTAGAAAATAGAATTTTTATTTCTATATATGTATTTAGGAACTAGCCTTATCTTTATATATGTTGAAAATGGCAAAGAAAATCAGCATCATATGATGGTCTGTATATAGGAACAGTGAGTGGGTGGCCAGGCTATGATTATGGAGGTCAGAGGTTAAAGTTCAGCCTGCTGCCAGCCTCTCAGGTGACCTATATGTACTGCAGCCATTTTCAGCCATTTTGGCCTACCGCTCCGGCCATGTTGAATGGTGATAGTTTATACCCTTATTTGCCTTCTAACAGCCACGAAGGTTAGTCAGTGTTCTGAATCTAATATTTATGAGGTATTTTGTACATATTTGAGGTGCTTTCATGTCTGTGCTTTTCAAATTGCAGGATATTTTCTTTCATTTCTAAAAGTCAAAATGCCTGCCTGGGGCCCCAAGCTCCATAGGCTTGCATTGATGGCATGTTGCCAAGTTTGGAAATAGCTCTGTCTAGCTGGGCCCCCGAGCTGTTTTTTCTGCGTGTTGTGTCGTAGAACGGCAGTCAAACTATAAAAACGGCAACCATGGTCCAATTTGTACGGTTTTTCTCCCCTCCATGTGTGTGTATTAGCACAACAGGGTAATCAGTGGGACACTAAAACAACAGAAGTAGCGGCATCAACAGTAACTGTTTTTGCCTTGCCCCCTTTCTAGAATCAAGATGGAAAGAATTCAGCTACGTTTGAGAAGATAAACGCTGCCTACAGGGAACTGATACCAGGTAAGGTTGACGTTATCATTGCTAATTTGCAACTGGTGCAATATTAGACCGTTGTAAACAAACTATGTGGATTGTTTGAAATGTGACGCTTGGGCCGGAAATTTGAACTCACCTAGGGCAGTGGGTGTGTGAACAGCAAAACGTCCAGCCAAAATAGCTGCCCTGTCTGGACACATCTTTTGTAACTGCCAGCTTAACGAAGTGTTAATTTTTGATTGGCCAATCTTTTGTTGTAAAGTGGTTTGGGGAAGCTGGTGTTTGTTGTAGCTGTTATGGGTCTTTGGCAGATTAACAGTTTTGTATTGAATATAGCAAGGGGTGTGTCTCTGTCTGTATTTACATGCAAAATAAAGGTGTTGTAGGTAATGGCTTTTTATTAGAACCGTATGGAAAATATGCTGTGTACATATACCCTCAAGACACAAGTTCATTTAGTCAGATTTTAACAAAGCTATTTAAAATTTTAAGGCAACTATATGTGTTCACTTTCCACAAGTTAAATGACTCTTTATTTCATTGCATGGTTGTTCATGTTTAGTGGGTATTATTGTGAAATTTCAATATTGAAACATATTAGGCTGATTAACTTATTCACATATGCTATCTGAGTTAATACCAATGAAACCACTTAATTTTCTTTGGGTTCTATATTCCTTGTCATTGCATGATTGTTAATAAACATGTAGTGTATGTTTCAATTGCAAACCATAATCTTTGAGACAAAGCATGAAGGAAAAATTGTTAAAGTGCATCATAAATGAAGATAAACAGTAGGCAATAGTTTGATTATGGTAATTTCCCATGTAGTAACATTGGGCATTTAGGCTATGTTAGTAGTTGTTGTACACATTGCTGCATACATTTGCATATTTTATCCTTTTTCCAGTGAGTAATCTACTGGTTATAGTTGATAACCAAGTTTGCTATCAGACATACATGTTGTGACTGAGAGTGCATATTCAATGAGCTACCTTCATTTGCATATTTGAAGACCTGTGCAGGTTTGCATACCTAATGATGTCTAGCAATGAATACAATGCATTACCAGGAATGCTAATTACTGTAGAACGGTTTGGTAATTTTGTAGAAGAACCCATTTGATAGGTTTCTGGCCAATAAAATCACTAGGCAGGGTGGGGTCTATTGCAAGTCTGGAAAAATATCACCTGTAGGAATTTCCATGAATAATATATCACATGGCTGGCATATTTCTACCAACCAGCTTTTTGTCATGTATACGATTGGCCTTTTAGTTCCACCATTGTTTTTGGATGCAGGGTTTTGTAACAAACCGAAGTTAAAGTGATTTTCTTAATGAAGAGAGTTCAGCTCTACTGAGAATCTATTTGGACAGCGAGAAAAAATTAGCACTTGGAGCTTGCTTTTGTCATTGGTACACTGTTTAATATATGTGTGTTACATGGAACATGAACAATATGCCAGCACTGTAATGTTATGCAAAATATAGATTGGACTAGTGCTCAACAACAACTCGTCAAAAAGCACATAAACAAATAACAATAGTATAAAGATATGGAACATCAAGACCGTATTTATGTATTCCATACAATTTCTGTGTTGACTTCTTAATTGTTGACTGTATCTGAGTATATTCCTACTTTCTTTCAGATGAAGATGCAGAAAATGTAGATAGTGATCAGGTAGGCTGCATTTTCAAAACTTACTGGAATTGAAAATAAAACAGAATACATTACTTCTGTATTTAGATGTAGATTACGAGATACATCAGAAAATCCTTCAGAGTAAGACAGTTTCAGTAGTGCTTGATGAAATTTTGATGACAAATCTAAGTAAGGAAGAAAATTACTGTGGGATTTGGTGTCTTGTCACAGGGCCAACCTGATTCACCACCACCACCTCCACTCTATTCTTCATTTAGAGATACAGTAGATCTTGAAATATTTCAGTGACGTTATGATACTAGTTTTCGCAGTGATGTCTCCACATATTCTGTATTCGTTCGTTCGTATGCCAACAGCAAATTTGAACATGGAGAACACCAATTCTTTTTTACCTACCTTGTAATTAATTCCCAGCACAGTTAACTGAATATACTGCACTAACACATTCCCCCATGTCTCATCTATACAGATCTTCTTCAACTTGCTGGAAGAGTTGCTGCTATCAGACTCTGAGGGTAAGTTGGTTTCCACATTAACTGATTAAGTATTATTCCTCTGGAATATCTGTCTACTACGTCATACCAATTCTACTCCCTAATTCTTTGAATGTGGTCTTGATTTTGTTTTGAAGATGGAGATATCAGGGGAAAGTTTCAATTAGCCATGAAATAAATTACAAGGGGAAAAGTTATCAGGTTTTTTGCTGATATTGGTGCACTGATTGTTATAACTCTAAGATGATCGATGCCCTGGAAAGCCTGCCATATCTTGATAGAAGGAGGTCTATCCTGACACTTAATGTGAAAACGGAATCAATATTTGCTTCTAAGTTGTGACTAGCTGCTGTGTACCTAAACCATTTTTTTGTACAGATAGGAGCAGTTAAGTACTGTTCTTAACCTGGATCTAAAAACCAATTATTTAGAAGTATGAATGTTGCTAGTGGTCTGTTTTTTAAGTGGTATGTTACCATCTTTTTATGACGATTTACATATTTTTATCTCAAATTTCAAAGCCAGATTTCCTAAATTTTAAGTGCTGAATTGTTCAAAATGCCATCTTTGAAATGAGAACTACCTATCATAAGTGTTAAAAGATGGTATCCACTAAGGGTGGATACCGGTACAGAAAATTCAGGTCCAGGTCCGGTTCAGGTCCAAAGGATCAGATCCAGGTCCGGACCTGAACCTGGACCTGATGCAGTTTGACTCATACCAATGGTCCATTTCACTACAAAGAAATCTGTTTGGTGGAGTATTAGACTTACACTGGCGTTTTAAAATCATACAGCACTAAGTGCACCTGTACGATTGGCTGTAAAACTTGGTAGAAATTACTATAAACTCTGCTCTATTTCACTCTTGTTATTTTCTCCCACTTGCAAGCACCAAAACGTGTGTATGCCTGATAAAATGGTCTGTTAATTTTGTAATCGGTCCAACATCCGGTCCACCTAGTTTTTCCAGGTCTGGTTTTTCTGGACCGGTCCAATAAGAAAAACCGGTTTTGTACCGGTACGCCATACCGATACCCAGCCCTAGTATCCACTGTAATTTGGTATAGGATGTCCAAGTCATGTAAAGGAGCAGTGTTTGATAATTTCTTGGAATGATTCCATTCAGTCCAGACACCCTGTTAAGATATGACCTTTACCACACTAAGGCCATGTCTAAGATCTAATGAAGGCACACCAGTGCCAATGTCTTGGTTTAAATGCAGTGCTCCTGAGTTTTTGCTGTAGGTGCACTGGTGCGCCTAGATATATCTGTAAGGTTATGTATGTAAGGGTACTGAATGTTCAGCATGTTCTTGAAGTTAGTTATAGAATTTGGATCACAATTTCTCTAAGCTTGAAGCTGTGTTGGCACTGCCTAAGGCCGACATTGTGTGCCTCACACTGACTTCCCCATTCCACCTGCAACTCTGGAAAAGAGTGCCCTTTCTCCAACTATGGACAAGAACGCTCTTCCTCCTTTCTTGTTTTGATACCATTTTGCTTAAAATCGTATGTTGTGTAATGATTTTTCTGGGCACATGAATTTTCACATTAGATATGCTAGTACACCTCAAGTCAAGATTCTAAAGATCAGGGTTGTACAAGTTTCCTCAAATTCACTTGTCCTATTGGGCAAGGACATGAAAAATTTACTTGCTGGCACCTTTGTATTTTCAAGAGCGAAAGTCTTTTTTTCTTTGGCTCTTTTCTTCTGTGTGAATCAAAATTTCACTCATAAAAAATCTTGCCCGTAGAACGCTCACTTGCCCAATCAGCACTTTCGTTTGCCCCAGGACAATCGGGCTAGTGGACTTGTCCAACCTTGGTAATTATGAAATAGTTGTCCCCTTCAGATTATATAGTATCCTTTATTGATTTTATGTTTTGAATCCAGCAGTCTTGTGACCTAAGGTTCAAAGTTAGACACCATGCAGTGTGTGCAGGGCTATTTTTGTGACCAGACTGCAGTAGGCATATTAGAATATGACCTTGAGTAACCCTCATCTGGCATGCCGCATGGCTGTTCTATCATACTCCCCCTGGGAAATTGTGCAAGTTTGCTAGCCTCTACCAGGCTCCACAGCTCGATGGAATAATAGAAGAAATTAGCCAAACAAGACAGAAAACACGCCAGTTGAGGTAGATGGCCAAGGAATACAGTTTGTGTTTCTTTAGGTTGTTTGCTGTCTTATTTGCCAATTTTTACTATTTTTCCAGCGACCTGTGGAGCCTGGTAGAGGCTACAAGTTTGCTAGCCACCTTCGGTTTGTCATTACTTTTTGCAGAAAAAGATGAAAAAGAAATACAAGTGTGGTTATGGTTTTGTGATTGAACAGCTTACTATAAAGCTTGGAACTTCAATGGTGGTTCTTTTTCGCAGTTTTAACAGTAACCTATGCTTTGAACATTCAGAACACCTAGAATATGCATTTCTGCAACATATTACTGTACTACAGACTTTTTTTTTATTTATTGAGATTGCAGACAATGAAAATTTAAGATTTATTGAAGATTCCTTCCTCCAACTATGAAATAAAAATACCACCAAAATTATATGATTAATAAATGAATTGACACTTAACCTAACTGAAGAAGCCATGCATGGATATGTTATAAATATAATGCTGATATATATCGTTAAATGCTTACCTATGAAATAATTATTTAAGGCCCCCTAACTGCTTTCGAAAGCACTTATATGATAAGCAGAACTTTGTTGCTTTCAACAGAACATGATGATAGATCTGCAAGAAAGTAAATAAGGGAAAATGCTAATGGAAAAGTACAAAAGGGTACACATATTTAAGAACATTTCATATTCATGGTTTCTTAGGACATGTTGTATTTCTTTATAGTACATGTAACAGTTACTGTTGTACCAGACTAATATCATCCGTATTGGTATGTCTCACTACAGTGGGCAGAAAAACACTAAACAGAACATCTTGACTTAAATTACTGTATCCTGTCTTGAATACATGTACATATACATGCTCAAACATTTATATATACTTGGGCAATAGAAATAAAATTTTTAGGTTGTAGTTGACATTGAGCTCTTGTCTACCACAGCTTAAGTATTTCCTTCTCCACTTTTAACCTCAGAATGACATTAAACTTTTAAAGGACAAAGCAAAACAATGGCAATGAAAATATCTGATCATTATTGGCTGCATTGTAAAATTTTAAGCTGATGTTTTCCAAATTCAGAATGAAAAGTCTCTATTTCCTTGGCTCAATTGTAAAATATGATATCACTCTTGGGATTTCACTTCTTTGGGTAGTTTTCATGCTAGAAGTGTATGCCCTCATCTACAACAACCACCTCCCTTAGACTGTACCCTCTATAAAGATCTCAGCAGAACCTGAGGACTTTCTGTATCTTTGTAGTTCTTGAGACCATTTTCTACTGACGAACTCTAACTAATGGATGAATTTTCCCCTTGCTTCTCGTTGGAAGAGTTGTGGATTAACGAGTGGCAGCAACACTAACTACCCACAAACATCGGTCAGGTACGGTCCAGTTTGACACTACTACATGTCATTGTCCTGTGGTATGGTGATTTTGTCCCGTAATTCTCAATTGAAATGTTTGTCGGGAAGTCTTCTGGTAGTAATCGTCCTCGAGTGTGTCTTTACAAAATGTAGCTCACTTCAGTGTTGAGTTAATCCTTGTTTTGCTCTTGGTGTACTTATTGGTGTTGTATTTGATCAAAAGTCAGTCCACATTGAACATGCTTGTGCTTTGTAATGAGCACAGTCAGATAACGTCAGCACTCACAATTCCACCCTAAGACCGCCACATTCAAGAGAAATTATCAAGGCCTTCCCTAGAATGTCTTGAACACCTGTAAGTATGCATACCTCAAGGATTGGGCAGATCATTGGATACTTTGAATACTTTATTTAGCCCATTAGCTTACTGATGCTGGATTAGATGATCTCCATAAATTCACTGTTTTTATGTGTGTGTTTTTTTTTAATGTGCCAGTCTTAGAGTACTGTACCTGCAGAATATTCGAGAGTTGGCCTTATGCCAGTTCTTGATATTATGTATAAGACATTTCAACCTGTATGTATATGTAAATGTGAAGCAAGTGTTGTAACACTACAATAGGCATATCTATGATAATGTGAGGGCCCAAAGTAGGTCTAATTAGTGTTGACATTAGCGTGTGAATGTTTGACATATTGTAGGTGTCATAATTACAGGTGTGTGGTGTTTGTGATAAACACAGGTATTTAGAAGGTGTCATACCTGTTTGCCCCTTTGTTGTAGTCACAATACTGCCAAAAGACATTACTACATTCAATCAATATTGAAGCTCCATATAGCCCTTAGGTGAAAATAGTGTATTGATATCTTGGCCTTTGCTATACAACTGTTACTATTGATAAAGAGACAAGGCTGTCCAATACCCATCTAAAGGTTGACTATGACATGGTTGGGAATCGATAACACATGTACATTTGTATACATGTACACCATGTATGTCTTTTGTATCTTGTATAAGACAGATTCAGAGTATAATTATGTACTTACACTAAAATCTTTTGTATGGCCTCAATAACATTGCAGTTGAATGTCATATGTTACATATTTTATGAGCACTCCCAGCGAAAGAAGTGTGTGAACAAAAATGAAGAAAGTCATGTTTTGTAATAATCATACAATTGTTGGTTGACTTGTGCAGTTGATTACATGTAGGTTTTGTATGTGGGGTAGACATAAATTGATAGAAAGTGTTTTTCTCAGCTCCCTAACATTTTTAACATTATTGTTATTCATGGTACAACAGTAACTTTTCTAAATATGCAAGTTCTTTTATTTAAAAGAAATTTTCATCTTGTGACCATCATAATCTATTGTTTACATTTAACACTTTACATTCATATCCTATACATACCAACTGAAAGTTTCCTTCAGATAGTCCAGATATGATATGAATATGATGGAAAGATTGCGACTTGTCCTTTGCTTCCGTCCTTTGACAGAATTTTTGCTGCTGGGGACGGACAAAAAATTGCCCTTTCCATCCCGTGACAAAAATTGGGATGTTAAGATTCTAATTTAACCAAGCTGAATCTATCAGCAAAATTTGCCCCTCAAAATAAAGGAAATAGCATTTCAGAGGGTCAAAATTTTCCCAGAGTATACCACCAGACCCCTCTAGGATCGTCGTGCCTTTCACAGGATTTCCATTCAAAATCCAGGGGACAAAAAAAATTCAGGCTGGCTAGAACACTGCATATACATGTAAGAAAGTCATGGGAATGAATTGGAGACCTACATTATGCTGTGGGTGTCATGTGGGTTGTTGCAAGCGTATGCTGTAGGTCTCATGTTGGTTATTGTAAGTGTTATGTTTCTGACGCGGTGTGTGGTTTTGTGTTACTGCAGTGACAGACGTGTACAGCTGGTTCTGCCAGCCTAGTCCAGGGTTCTCTCCAGATGATATGTACATAGATGATGTGGACGATGACGCCGCAGAGAGGGGTTTTGACACCTTCATGGATATCGTTCACGTAGGTAGTGGCATCGTTACTACACTTGCATGCAGCTCTGTAACATAGACCAGTAATGTAACCCTGTGTTGGCCAGGCGCTGTGGTTAGATGGATAATTGTGATTTAACATTTGTATAATCGTAAAGAAACAATCTATAGTTTTTAGCTAGCAATCGTATTGCTTTAATGATAATTGTTTTTTTATAGTTGACTTTTGGAAAGAGCAAAAATTTAAGATTTCAAACGAAAGTGAGCAGTCGTTCATACATGTATGACATATTATGTATATATTTATTATAACTAGGAATAATGACTAATGTTGCAAATGTATTTCCAAATTTTGATAGATATGGAGAAGCTGTAGTTTTAACTTTTTGCCAGTATTTTAAACTGTAGTGCAGAACATGAGACAAATTCCTACATATTTCATTATGGTGTGTGTAAACATTTACGTCACTGGGGTCATCTATGTACTAAGTGACTAGAGGGGTATTTTCAATGTATTTTTTACTCATTGTTTCTTCTACAGAATCGTAGGCTGAACGGTAAACAAGTTCCAGAAGGCTTCACAGATGAAAAGGCAAGGATTTTGAATAATATTTTCACATTAATCCTACATGTTTGTGGTAGTAACTGGACCAGGTGTAATTCCTTCCTCACAATCTTTTCATTTTGTGGGTTTAACTCAAACCTTGAATAATGTCAACATTTGTATTTTTGAACAATTTCGGTTATAAGGCAGTTTTTCATAATGCAAATTTACACATGCTATGTTATGTATATTATGCATACAGTTGCCAGCTCTCTTTTACTGATGTCATCACTTTAAATTTTAGATGAAGTGTTTTGTCTTACACTGTTCTAGAAATTTTGCTTATTTTTCATAATTATTGCATTTCTTGATGTTAGATCAGGGCTCGAAATACCACCTGTATATGCAGGTTGGTGCAGGTAAAATTGGAGCTGTGCAGGTATTTCTGGTGTCTACCTGCACCTAACCTGCACTGGTCCATGTACTGGGTTTTATACATAAATGTTATATGATGTACTAGGTGTATGTTGATTGTTTTTAGCTGCATGGAATGCAATACCACCAGGTAAAGTATAAGAGAGAAAAAAATATCAATGGTTCTTTTGGCTTCCAGTTGTCTTATCTGAAAGACACCCTAGCAGAAGAGAAGGAAGCGCACAAGAGGGAGAACGCTAAAAGGCAGAACAGCAAGAAATCCAAAACTGTACTTCCAGTGCCTGTTGCAAAGGTACGGCCCAGTATCTAACAGTGTTGTATTCATGTATGTACATGTAAAAACTGGCATCAACTTCTTGTTAGATCTTGTTTGGAAAATGTACATGAAATGTTTAATTTCTATAAATTTCATTCTGCTGAAAGGTTTGTTCGGGCCAGTAGGTTTTTCGGGGCAAGGGAATTTTGTTAAAACTTGTCCAATCCAGAAGGCTGTTCTAAAAAGTTATTTTGCCCTAGAAAGCAACACTGATATGTGTCACACTTTGGGTTCAAAGTGTCCTTTTTTGTTTTCCAGCCTAAACCAAAGTCAAAGAAGCAATTAAAAGCAGAACAAAGGAGGAGGGAGAAGGTGGGGTATTTTTTTTTTATCAAAATATTTTTAAAAGATAACATCTTCATGTTTTCCAGATAGATGTCTTGCCTTTGTTGAGATGTGCTGTTCCTGTAATGTTTCTAGACATAGACGTAAACAAGACAAAACCTGATATAAGTAGTACTCAGAGGTGATGATGTGAGTGCAAGGCAGACGGACATGCTCCAATTTTTGAGCAAATAAGAAGAGAACACACCCCTTACAGAGAGTGAAAACTTCAAAAGCAAAGAGAAAACAAGTAGCCTATATTTTAAGTCAATTCTTAATACTAGGTTTGATTGTGTTCTAGTTACGATTAGTTGCATTTGTCTTTTAGATGGGACATTAGGCTGTTGGTCATTTGTATAAACTCTGTCTAGGTTTAAGAACCCACCATACTTGAGAAGGGTAGGGTAACCCATTGTGCTTGGGTGTAAACGTTAGTCATGGCAAAACTGCATCGCACCATTAGCCAGTAGAAAAGGTTTCACACTTCTCCTCTGGCAGAGGATGACAGCTTAACTTTATGTCTGTTATGCCCTTGCAAAGCTCAGTTCAATGGTCGAAACTCAGTTCAATAGGAGAAACACACCCAACAGAAGAGGAGGTATATCCTCTGTGTGTATCTTCCCTTTTTCCCTAGTCAGAGGGGTCCTAATTTTTGCTTTGGAGGATGCATATCCGAAAGGTTTCCTTATCACCAATTACAGACTGCGATTCCAATGTGCTTCTCAGGTGTTTCGTGGTAATTAATCGCTCCTAGGAGGAGAGCATAGCAGACAGCAGGCTGGCAGGTCCTTGTGTTTCTGTGGGTTGAGCAATTGGTCATGGATATTAGCTATGTTTTCCATTGGGTTTCACACGTGAATCCTTAAGTCATACCTTAGAATCACAATAGAAAACTGTCCCAGTATGTGTCTACTGTATGACTGAGCTTTGCGACTCACATGCTGTGGTTTCTGCATGCCTGCAGGAAATGGAGGAGATTGCCCATGACCTTAAGGAAAAGGCAAAAGAAGAGGAATTGAGAGCTGAAAAGAAAAAGCAAGTGAGTGATTAAGTACAGCCATATTGACAGACCAAAAAGCAGATCTTTGTTCTAGCAGTTTTGCAACCGATATGTTTAATTTGGATCTGTTTCTAATTCTATGCACGTATGCATTATAAAAAGGTATGTAGACAATATACCAATATGCAATGCAGCTCTTTTTGATATGATTGATAGCTGGGCTGCTTACTTCTGTTTTCAATGAAAAAAAATAAAAGACATTCAAGGCTCTTATTAATGTTAAACAGAGAATAAGATTCTTAACACTGACTATATCTGATTGATGGTGACTGTAGTAGTGTAAAGATGTGAAGAGGATTTGTTTTTCCTTGCAGCAGGAACTTGAGAAACAGCAGCGTCTTGAAGAAGAATATATTAAAGCAGCTCAGGAAGAAAAAAAGCGAAAAGAAAAGTAAGACCACCATCTGCCTTCTCTGTCTTAAATCCTACTCTCATGTCTAATTGTTGTAGCATCTTCATTTTTCATCCAACACACCCTTCTCATGCGGCTGCCATGATAGATAAAAAATGAGGTCAATGTGGCAAACATAAAGACTGTCCATCATAATTAGCTCTTCAACCAATGAAAGCATGGCAATTAAGAAAATGACCAATAAGAGAAAATTTGGCTGCATGTTCGTCAAACATTTGCATTATTATGTTTTTGTTTTGCATCTCTTAAGGGACTATGGGATCAGTCTACACTGCTGCTACATTTTTCAGTGCATAATTCTAGTTATAATATTTATTTTTTGATCTCATGTAGTGAAAATTTGTGTGGTTTGGAGGAAAATTAAATGGGAGCTGGTTTTATAAATAACTTTTGCCTAATTGACCTGATTTTTCGATCGATCATGTCCACGGGCTGAGAAAGGTGTTTAGTGGAATTTTCGTTTACAAAACCAGTTTTGTTTTTTATATGGTGCTATCTTCCTCGTGGTTATAATTACACTTGCAGGTTGGTGGCACTGTAGCAAGAATCTGCCTCCTTGTTTATATCGCTTGTTTGTTGTTTATTTTCCCAGAGAGGCAGAAGAGCTTCGACTTCAGATGGAAGAGGAGGAGGAGCAGCGGCAGGAAGAGGAACGCCGCAAACGTGAAGAGAAGAAAAAGAAGCAGCAACAGCTAAAGGCCAAGGTACGGATTAGTGAGACTTTTGTGAGACTTCTTTTCATCTTCTTTCTGTTTATGATAACATGTTATCAAGACAAAACACCCTGCAGTTTATGTCCTGTATATTATTTCAAATGGACAAGGAATGAACCATAATCTCAAAACAGCAAACAATGGCAATCAAAATATTATAGAGGAACGCGGACTACATGCTATTTAGTAATTATGTCAGCTATGATTTATTCTAAAAGTTTGTTTGCTATTTTGCTTTTTCTACAGGCACAGGAGCTGAAAGCCAAAGGTAAAGTCCTCTATTTCCTCTGTACTTAAATACCCAGACTTTATTCCATTTTCATCACCAGTTTTGGGTGTGTCTGTGTGTGTGTGTATGTTTCCAGATTTTTGTAGTCAGCATAAAACTCCAGAACCTCTGGATGCATTATTTTGTAATATTTGGTATGTGGGTAGATGTTGGGAAGGCAAAGGTACAAAGGTCATTTGTTGGCCCCCTGGTACGTGACCTTAGTACTACAGGACAACTTCTGTTTTTTCTATCCTTTGACCTTGATTTTCTGGTAACTGCTAGCTTGTGATGTAAGAAAGAAGTTGTGTATGTTTGGGCCACCTAGCTTTCTTGTTACTTTGTATACACCTCATTCAAGCCGTTCACTTCCAACCTGTTGACTGTTGCTGGTTTGCAGAAGCTGAATCTGCCAAGTCTCAGCCATCCCAGGCCCAACCAGCCCAGCAGGCTGCCAAACGCCCCAGCTCCGCCCAGGGGCAGCAGCCGCCCCGCTACCCGAGGGAGGTCCCCCCTCGCTTCCAGCAGCAGGCCCAGAAACAGCAGCATCACAAGCAGAAGCAACAAGGGGGCCAGGGCAAGAAGCAGCAAGGTGGGAGGGTTGTGTTAATTGACAACTGTTATGGATGTTTTATGCTCCTTTGCATACACTAATTTGCATAAAGCTGTCTGTACATATGTAAATACTTAACGTTTTGTGACCACATCTGAACTGTGAGCAGCGACACCTGTCCTGCAGTACAATGTGAACCAGTCAGAATTGTCCTGAAGAAGGTGACAGACGGTCAAGGAAACGTCGGTCAGAATAAAGTATTATTGGTTGTGTAAAAAAAGTCTCTTTATTCAGTGACATGCCAACCTGATGAAACTATTCACAGACAGCAAGGCGGGAGGTTTGAAAACAAACAGGCATCAGAAGTGTTTACAGATTGCAATGATAAACAACCTCACAGTTCTGAGTGGGTATGTGCTGTCATGATGCATTGTGGTCTAACATGAAAGTTTATGGCTCTTTTCTGTACATAGATGTGTTCACTGTTATTAAGATTCTAATTCTTCCAATCCCTGTCAACTCCTGTACACTACAGTTTACCCAAAGAGTGCCTTTTGAGCCTGTTTTGCTTCCTGAAAATCCACTTAAAGCACCAAAACACAGCCAAGTGCTGGCTCTGTTTACCTTAATCTTTGATGCTACCTGCAGTCCCTTGATGCAAGATGCCTTAAAGTTAAACTCTCTGGTTCCAAAATTGGAATAGCAGGATGTCCAGAAACAGTTTGTATATTATTAGCATTAAAACGTTTTCCCTTTTTACATGTCTACTATATGCCTAGTCCATGCATGCTTATGCATTTTGTATTTAATTTGTACACTTTTTGCGTAGATAAGTGTCATAGTCTGTATAGACTAACTGACAGAGAGATATGCCTAGTCACAGTCCTACCTGTTGTTTCAGATTACTACAAAGGGTCTGGTGACAACGATTTCTCCATGTGGAATGATACAGGTAGCAGCTGGGACCGTGTTGTAGTGGATGGTAAAGATAAAGAGTCATGGCCTTCATTGAACAATGAATCAGAGACAACCTCAGAAGTAGATGACTCTCTTTCTAATGCTGGCTCTGACAAATCTGCATCCAATTCCAGTAGCTTGCAAGGGCTAAGCCAACATTCTGATGGCCAGAGAGACGACTCGAGTCTGAGTCCGCGGGATACAGACCTTTCTAGTGGAAATGCCACTCCCAGTGCTTCCAGTTCTGGTCCAAACGATACCATTACAAATGCCAACCCGAGAGGGATGAACGGAAACACAGACAGTGTGTGGGGCAGTAGCAGTGCAAAGACAGTCAGTACAAGTGGAACAATGAATGTGTGGGGCATGCAGGGTGCTGCTACAAGTGTTAGCAATGTGAACTCAAGTGTGTGGGGAGGGAATCCCCACGGCTTTCCAAATGTGCAAAATAATGTCAACTCTGTTGCAAGAGATGCAAACTCTGGGACCTCTAATTCCATGTTCATGGGAATGTGGGATACGGACTCAAATTCCGACGGGAATTATCAACAGAACGTGTTGCAATTAGGGAGGAAAGAGGCTGCTCAACAGCAACCACCACCGCATGTCTTTGGGGTACACAACGCCCTTCCTCAGACTATCAACAATCCTGGTTCAGGACCAAATACTCAAAATTATGGCAACCCTCAAGTGAATGCAAATGCTGCAATGGAAAGTGCTAAGTGTGAACTGCTGCCAGTCAGCAATGGATGGCTGGGTGGATTCTCCACCGCAGGAGAACCCAACCCTGGAGCCCCTGGACACAACCTTGTGGACGGCCCCGCTGGCCACGGCGTGGGGATGCCGCCGGCGTCCAACCCAGGAAACACCAGCGCTGCTTCTACAAACCCGCTGTTTGGAGGGAGTAACATGAACACAAGTGTTGCAGGGACTGCTGATTCTGCCAATGCTGCCAATATTACTACTAATATGGGGAATAATCCGGGGAATCAATCAAGGACTGAACCAAATGCCTGGAGTCGCCCCCTGTCCGGAGCGGACTGGGGCAACCCTGGCAGAGCTTGGGGCAATACTAATCCCACCCCCGGCGTAGGAGGATCAGGTTGGGGTAGTCCACCCCCACAGATGCCAAGTGCGGCACCTCAGGTCGGACCTTCTGGCTGGGGAGATTCAAACCCTCGTTCGCAGGAAAACTCATGGGCCAACGCAGCTAAGAAGGGGATGGCACCCGAGAACTTTACTAACGGTGCTAAGACTCTCGCTAGGCCCAACCCCGACTCCGAGCTTCGGGCCAAAATTGACTCTACCACGTCCTGGGGGAAAACCCCGATCAAACAGGACACCGCGTGGGCTGTTGCAGATTCCCCGGAGGAGAAACGTGCAGATGATGGGACTGCCATATGGGGGAGGCCATCCGTGGCCAGTGGGGGGAGGGACTGGGATGATAAGAATTGGGATGATAACAAAGGGAGTTCCTGGGGGGGTGGCGGTGGCGGCGGCGGCGGCCCCGCCCAACCTCCTCCGCCAGCTCGTGTCGACAACGGTACCGCCGTGTGGGGGCGCAACCAACGCGGTTCTACTTCTACGTCCCCTCCAACCGCCCCTACCACAACCACCATCACCGTGACCACTACCAACCCCATCCCCGCCGGCCCCACCGGCTGGGAGGAGCCGTCCCCGCCCACCATGCGCCGCATGATGGAGGTCGACAACGGGACCGCGGCGTGGGGCGACCCCGAGGCCCACAACCGCAGGGTGTCGGAGCTGGGCAAGAGGGGTCAGCAACTGAGTGTTAGTGCCTTGCAGAACACCACAGCCCAAATGAATGTGCCAAAATCCCCCGATACGGGGACAAAGGGGTGGTCCGAACCACCACCGCCGCCGCCATCTGCTTTCAAGCCCTCAGGGTGGGGCGACACCCCCACGTCTGTCGGGAGCCCGTATGACAAGGGCACGTCCATCTGGGGAGGTAAAACCTCCAGCTCCAGTTGGGGCGATCCCGGGGATGCCGCCTGGGGAACCTCCACCTCCAGCACTACACACAGTAAATCTGGGTCTGAATCTATGCAAGATGGGTGGGGCACGGAAGGGGAGGGCGGCAGCACCCCGGGCTGGGAGGAGGACGAGGCCTTTGGAACGTGGAGTGTCAGCGCTTCTCAGGAAAGCAACTCATCTTACGGCAGTGGTGGATGGACTAATGTGGGCGGGAAGAAAAAAGTAGTAAGTGTTCATCCAATCACATACGTAATAATGCGTAGTTACCCATTCTCCCGTGTGTCTTTGTTGTTGCATCATAGTAGAGTGTTTTTGTGATTTCATGGCTGGTTCTATCCAAATGATTTTACTTGTGCTGGTGTGTTATGTTCTGGGCTCTTTTGGAAAAGAAGCATTATTTAAATTGTTGACAAGGCCATCCAAATGTTTTCAAATGAAGATAGTATGATAAGTGTGGTAGACGAGTACAGATGTACAATGTAGGTGTGAATATTATTTGTCATAGATGTCCTTTGATGCTTTTGATTTATGACACTACACGTACTGTATTATTCATGTAGGTCTATTTTGAGAATTTTTCTTTTAAATTTCCTCTTGTTAGTATAGATCTTATTGAAATGTGGTCTGTCTTTTCAGAGTGCTAAACCTGTGGTAAAGGATCCCAGCGTGTGGAATAATCGACAGTTGAAGCAGCTAGTAGACATGGGATTTCCAGTAAGTCATAAAAACTCAAGCACCACTTTTGTGTAACCAAAGACAATACCTCATAAATTCAACATTCTGTAGTACATGATATTATGCACCCACAGTTGTAACCTGACTTATGAAAATAATCTTCTTTAGATAGAGACAGTTAAAGAAATAACTGTTGAAAAATGAATATGTGATGGTAATCTCACCTATAGTAAGAAATGAGCACAAGGCAGGCTTGGAAGAGATAATTAAGTCTGCGAGACTTAGTCTAATCTGCATAATGGATGGCATGTGTTTAGATACATGCTATACAAAGTCATACTTTGATTGTTTTTAGCACTGTGATGAATACATGTAGTTAAACTTTGTTTTTATACCTTTTTTTTCTTATAGAGAGAAGATGCTGAAAAGGCTCTGAAGACCAATAATAATAACCTTGAAAGTGCCATTGGTAAGTTTGTTAAGTGTTACTTAACGAAAGGGCATAAGATGCCAAAATACAGCATTTTATTTGCATCCGCAACAGAAAAAGTATCATTCAATGAACATTTGTACCAAATGCACACCCTTCTAACGTCATTGAACATGGAACCATCTCAAATTTTAAATTCAGCTCGAGACTCTTTCTACCAGGTAATTAGGTAAAAAAAAGATGACTTGACAACTCATGACGTCAATGTGAACATGGCAACCTATTCGCAACATGGCACTACGGCTTGTGTGAAACGTATTAGAGAAGCACACTATACATAATTATTGTGATTACACACAATAAAAAGACATTATTATATTTTAAATTATTACTTGTGCATCTGTTTGCATCTGAAATGAACTTTCTTGGCGAGCTACAGTTCATACTTTCAGGCTGGCTTCCATGTTCATGGTGAGCTGTAAACAGTAAAGTCATGCTTCAACGATGAAAGCTCTACGTATAATTTTGATGGTTCCATTGTCAATACCATCAGAAGGGTGTATTTTTTATGCACATTGCAATGTTTTGAGTAATAGGATTTTAGTTTTGATGCCATTGGTGTCCTATGCCCTTACATGTCAATACAGGGACTATAAAAACTAGACATATGCTTGAAAGTTATTCCCTAAGAAATAAGCTTTAGTGCATGAGATATAACTTTGTGAAAAAGGTGTAATGAGTCACTATACGCCACTCAAGCATCTTGTATTAAAAAGTGCATATCTTTTCAAAACACTACATGGGTGGCTTGGATAATATCACTAATCACCATCACCTGATTTGCAGGGACATTGTTTTCGTATTTTCATCCAGGTGTCCTGCTTCAAAAGAACGGTGTGGAAAGCAACAGCCACCTTGACTCTGACTCAGGAAAAGACCGTAACACCAATCGTGTATTGCCAGTGGGTCGTCAGAAGCGCTACTCTTCCAGAGCGGACGACCAGATACCAGTAACATCGCATGACGAAGATGATTCCTCTGCCTTCATTCCTATCTCACAGCCCAATCAGATTCTCAAAAATCCTTCACCCATTCCACCTGGCCAACAAGCTGGCTTGAACAAACAGGGTGTAAACTACAACTTCAGTTTAAACCAAAATTCAGGTGCCATGAGCAGTATTACTTCTTCAAGTGCAACTCCTACACTGCCGAAAGGAGGAGGCGGCGGTGGCGGAGGCGGTGTTGGCTTCAATCCACAACAGCCCTTGACCCCTCCCATGAACCCTAACCAACCAATCCGTGGCCAGATGAACCCGCTGGTCTTCCAGCAGCAGATGCAGCAACACATGCAGATGCTGCAGATGGCGGCGAGGAACGGGTTCCTGAACCAGGCGCTGCTGAACCCACAAGTCGCAGCTGCAGCCAGTGCCAACTCGGGCCCCATGTCGCAGCAGGTGACCAGCCTGACACCTCAGCAGCTGAAGCTTGTCCAGCAGCTCCTGCAGCTCAGCCAGCTGCAGAACCAGCAGAAGGTTCTGAACCAGCAGCTGCTGCAGTACCAGGGTCAGCAGGGCGGGACTGGCAAGGGCAGTCTGAACCACCTCCAGCGGCAGCAGCAGGAGCTGGCCATGCTCATCCAGCAGATGCAGCAGCAGATCGTCAACCAGCAGCGGCTCATCGCCCAGCAGAGCCTCATGCAGCAGAAGCAGAAGCCCGACCACCACTTCGGCGTGGAGCCGCGAGACCAGGAGCGCGTGGGAAACAACGTCACCTCGGCTCTGGGGAACCTGAACATGAACGTGGATGCTGGGATGAAGGAGCCCCCACTCTCCCAACCTACTATGCAATCCCGTCTCAACCAGTGGAAGCACCCATCCCATCAGCCACGCGAAGACAGCAATGACGACTTCGGTCGCAAGCCCGGTGCCATCGGGAGGTCCCGGTCCCAGAACAATTCGACTCACGGCTACGGAGGAGGTCCGTACGACAGCTTTCCTACAGACGACCCCCTGAATCACACCACTGTCACGTCTCCAATCATGTCCACCCAGAGTGACACATGGTCCGCCATTTCCCCGTCACCGACCGATGCCTCGTCTCGCAGCTCCAGCCAGCAGTGGTCCTCTGCCATCGATGCCGACCTGAGCAGCATGTTGCCTCCCGAGTTCAAGCCGGGAGAACCCTGGAAGGGACTGAAGGACTACGCCAACGACCCGGACGTGACTCCGGGCAGCGTCGCTCGGTCCATCTCCCTCAACATGGTGAAAGATTCGGACATCCTCAAGCTCACGGGGGAACAGTACAAGTCCAGCAAGGACGACCCTGCCAGCTCCACCTCTGCTCTTCTCTCCTCCACAACTTGGTCCTTCAGTGGCAGCTCTTTATATAGCAATACTTCTGCAAGTGGCTCCAACAAAGGCAATGTCAAATCTACCTGGAGCAGCTCGTCTCCTCTCAGCCCAAGCGCCTACCCACCCAGCACCATCACCAACGAGATCTGGCGGGCTCCCTTGCCGTCAAAGAAGGGCGTCATGCCGGCGCGTCCCCCGCCCGGACTGAACGTAACAAAGTCCTCGATGTGGTCCAGCGGTGGCGGCGGCGGCCGCGGGAGTTCTGGCGAGTACAACGTGGGGGGCTCCGGAGGCAGCGGAGGATCAGGATGGGGCTCTGGTGAGCTGCTATACCCTATAGGGTCATGTAAGGCATTACATTACGCATTTGTGCTGTCCGTTGTCAGTGTCGGTGGGGAGAACAGCTTTAACCATATTATGGAAGAATCTTAATCTGTTACAGCCAATGCAGGGTGACCTGTCAACAGTGTAGGAAGAGAAAAATCTATGTCAGTTGCTAAGATGGTACCTCTTGGCTTAGTGCTCTTCAAGCTAAATTTCTCATTGGAAATCTTGACTTTAAGTGTTGAAGAATCATCATTACCCAATATCTGGCAAGTAGAAAGAGGGGTAAAACTACTGACACTCAAAGCATTTTTGAAAAGGATGGACAATGAGCAGCAAGGTATTAAACCCCACTTTAAGGAAAAATCTTTTCACACTGACACCAAATTTTTACTCTGATGTTTAGGAAGTCAAGCTTGCCTGTCATGAGAAAATGTTTCTAAAAAAAGTTATACTCAACGTAGTACGTTAAACTTGACAGGCATGCTTATTTTGTGTAGAACAAGTTGTGTACATTGCAGTGATATGGTGCTAAGTTGTGATGATGTTTGTGTTTCAGTCCCCAGCATGTGGAGCGGAGGAGACACAGCACCTCCAGGTCGCCAGGCTCCCTCTAACTGGCTCATCCTGAAGAACCTCACGCCTCAGGTCAGTATCTGTCATACCTGCCATCAGGTAGTGTCTGCTGAGGTAAACATGTTACTGTGGAAGCCATTTGATTGCACACCCCATTTGCCAGAATATTTCGTGCAATTACACCGGTGGTGAAGTTTTCCAGCTGCACCACACCATTTTGAGATTTGGGGATCCCGCACAATTAACAGAAGTGTGCAATTAACTGGCATCTACTGTACTATTGTCTTATAAGTATGGCTGTGTCCCTATGGCTGTGTCCCTGTATCTGTATAGTATAATTGTTTAGGTACAGATCTGGACTTCTGTGTCTTTTGAACAAACTAAAACACAAAACTACACAGCCTTACTTACAGGACTGCAGTCAAGTTGAGCTCTACTTAGATTAAAAAGTTTGTATACTTTGTAGTCTTAATCTAGGTTTCATTTTATCATCTTGAATGCAATGACAAATTTGTGTGCCTTTTTTACATACTCAGCGCTTTTATTTTTTGTTTTCTTATCAAAGCTGTCCTCTTGTCTGTTTATCCATCCTCATACATACACAATGCTTTTTACTATTCATATTTTTCCCTCATTGAAAGCAACTATCCGCTTTTTTGCATTTTGCCGCCTTAGCGGCAAAATGCTCTGAGGCCAGAATAGTCGCCGTTGTGATGTTGAGATGAACGGACCTGTTCAATCCATGCCAAACATTTCTAAACCTGTTAAAACAGGCATTTTTCCAACATGTTCGCACTGGCGCAGTGGTTAAAGTTTACGCATTCTAAACCAATGCACCCAGTTCGAATCCGGGGAGGTAGATTTTTTTTTTTCTTTTTTACATCCATTAAAATACTAATTTTTACATCCATTTGGCCACACCAATTTATTTCTTTGGTTAACGGATTCGCCGCTTCGTTTTTTTGCCGAATAGAAATAAAAATTTAAAAAAAACTTAAAAATGCCCCGCAACAGAGCTCACTCAAAAACAGGCAGTGTAGTGAAATTTGCTGCAGTTCACGCAAATTTTAACAGGTGGCGTCTAGATCTAGATTCAGGCACATATGTGAATCTCTCCATGCGCCAATATCAGGTTTAGTTACTCTGTTCTATTTATATGACATTCTAATAACTAGAAAAAAACGTTCACACACGCAAACATTGGCAAAATGCCAGCTTTTTTAAAAGCACTTGTTTTCATGTTGATCATAGCACACACCTGCAATTGAATAGAGAAAAACCAAAACACTATTGCTGTTAAACGGTGTTGAAGAAAGATTACGTTGTTTTTTTTATCACTTGGCCAGTGTTTTTGAATTGATACGTAATTATTATGGATTAGTTTAATTAGCTGGCATTTTTGTAAGATAGGGCATGAATAATAGATTGTAGACGCTTTTATTTCTTCCTCACTCTGTCTGCATTTTTGTGTGCCACACGCCTGTTCCTTTCACGCCTGTGAGTTGTTGACTTCTTTGTTCCTCCCCTGTTTCTGTGTTTTGCTCACCCCCCACCCCCGTGTCATTACACACACCAGCCTAACGGGATGTCCCCCTCCCTCTGGCAGATTGACGGCTCCACCCTGCGCACCCTGTGCATGCAGCACGGCCCCCTGCTGACATTCCACCTCAACCTGTCCCAAGGCTGCGCCCTGGTGTGCTACATGAGTAAGGAGGAGGCCGCCAAGGCCCAGAAGAGCCTGCACACCTGCGTCCTGGGGAACACCACCATTCTTGCCGACTTCATCAGCGAGGACGAGGCGCGCCGCCTGTTCGAGCAGAACAACAGCCAGGCCGCGTCGTCGTCGTCATCCAGCGACCGCTACTCGGATCGCTACGGCCCGTCCTACGGAGGGCGCGGAGATGCCCAGCATTACATCGGGCGCGGGGACGGGCAGACCTACTCCAGCCGCGGGGAGAACCAATCGTACGGGAGCCGCGGAGAGAACCGGACCTACGGGGGACGCGGCGAGGCGCAGGCCTACGGCAGACGTAACGACCCCCCACCCTTCAGTGGGCCGCCCAGCGACTCCCACTGGAACGGAAGCAGCAGCGTCGGAGGCCTTAGCAGCATGATCCCCGGAAACAGCATGTGGTCCATACAGGCTGGGTCCAGCGGAGGCGGGGGGTGGGGCACCGGAAACGACACGGACTCCAGAGGAGTCGTCAGCCCCAACGCGCTCTCCACCCTTCTTCCAGGAGACCTTCTTGGAGGCGAAAACATGTGACTTTCTGTAGCTCATGGCTACAGCATGGGAAGGAGTTGACGAAGTTCACTCCGACCCAGATGATGTGCAAACCTGGGGGAGATGGAACTCTCCATCCCAGATTGAATGCATTGCCATTTGATTTTGCCAGGAAGAACAATTATATGATAGCCTATTGAGGAATGCAAGCCAATCATGTCATTCAGCTGGGAAAATTCCTTCCAGTAGGTTTATGTGTGTTCCCTGTGTGGTGTTTCGTGTTACCAGCTCTCTTCAGGTCCCTTTCTTCCCTGCTAGGGATCGAAGAGAAAGAACACAAGAGCTTTTAAATCATATCATGGAGAGGATTCGCTCCCAAAGATGGGTGCTGTTTTACTTGAAGAAAGAAATATATGTGTGTGCTTGCCTAAAGCTGTAATACTTTGTAGTGGCTATAATTATTATACAATAAATCAGATGCACATAGGTTGCACGTATTTGCATTCTCTTTGTTCTTTATTGTGTATCTGATCTTACGACTAGAGTTAGAATGGCAGGAACAGAGCAAGGTTGGTGTTGACTTTTGCAGCAAGTCCCAAAAAAACAGTTGAAGTATTCAAATTAAAATTTGCATTCATGTAATAAACATGTAAGAGACAGATATGAAAATAAGGCCAATATTGTATTTATAATGAGCTTGAAGGTTACTGTAAGTTTTACTGCCACGAATGCCCCTGTACCAAAGTAGAATACTCTACCTGGCAAAGTTGTATCAGCCCCCACTGTTGAGTCATTCAAAGCCAGGTAAGAGGCCTACCCATCCTAACCTAGGGCCTCCCCTTCTCCATTACTTTGCTCCTGAAGGGGTAATTTGGGGGTAATTTGGGCGTAATAAAGAAGGAGAAAGTGTTACTTCATATTAGTATAACTTACTCATAATTGAAAATATCTGAAAGCTACAAGGCTTAACATCTGGACATCACAGACAATACTGCAAATTGATATGAACATTCTGCTATACAGAGGAAATATACAATTACTTTTGCATGTTTGAAACCGCATTGTACACAGGAAAAAAATGAACATTGGCATGACTAGTTAGGCAACCAACTTGAGCAAAAACAACTTTCTTGTAGACATGTGCCCAAGTATCACAGTAACAGCTTTTAACTAGTCTGTAGTCACTACTGATAGGCCACAGCAAGTAATTTTTATGAGTATGAATGTAGACCGTAGGTTGACTGACTTGTTGCCAGAGGGGGAGTTACTCCCACAGTAAGCCCACCCCATTTCGCCATGTCTTAGGGCTGTTGGTTTTGGTGGACTATTATCCAGAGTAAGTCCTTCACACCAATTAAAGGGAGTAAGTATATCTTCAGTCCATTGGACGTACCGTAGTGGGTGAAAAGAGGACTAGGGTCCATGGTAAGTCGTTTATAAGTCCAATGTTAGCAGCAGGGAAAGGGACAAATTCCATGTAGGAAAAATAACAATTTTGCCTGCATAACCAGATAAATCAGGATATCTCACAGAAGCTTTGGCACATTGGCGGTGTCCCTGTGTTCTAAATTGAATTTTTATTACGTATATCCCTGACCTCAGAAAGGGACAATCATGCAAAACGACGACAAATGGGGTAAAAATGTTTTTTTTATGGATGAGATACGTTGAGCGCTCTGTTAAATCCCTCGGCTGCATCGATGCTACAACGTACCCGCAGCCTCAGCGAGATACCCGCGTTGACAAAAACAATGCAAATATGTGTATCAACAGAGGCTACATAGTCTGTTATTAAGTCACTTTACAAAGGAGGTGATTTAAGGATGGCGTATGTGTTAAAGTTCAATCACAGCATCTGACGAAGTACCTTAAACAATTTGATGGTGAAATTTATAGATTGAATCAATGGTCTGCTAGCTTAAACCAGGTATATTCTTTTTTTGAAAGATGATAAAGACCACAAGATTCTGAACATTCCAACCATAGGTCTGTGAACACTACAGTCAAATCTGCTCATGAAGACCACTCGTAGTACTAGTGGCGTGAACAGATAGTCACAATAGCTTATCCAAAAGTTTGCATACATAGTTCGAAGAACAAGATGAATAGCCAAATGTGCAGATTAGGAATAGTTCAGCAAAGATCAACAGGAATTATTATCATTAATTGATAAGAATGATTCTGAGTAGCCTGTGCATGCTCTATTTTGTTTGGTCTGACAATGATGAGGACATTTGATATCATGTGGATATCGATGTTTACTTAAAGTTATCTAGTCGTTTAACGTCCTTGATTCTTCCAAGTAACCCACAACGGAAAATCCGTGAAAATCCATTCATCCCTTCTAGAGTGTATCCTCTTTTGAAGGCAAGAAGCAGTGATTGAAGTGTGCAGTTCAAGGAAAAGCTGCTTATAGTTACAAGCCAACAACATCTAAACAATACCTTACGCTAAACGTTACAGTCTTACGGTATACACGTGTACATGTTTTACAATACAAAGTGGACTCGGGGGTGTTTTATATGTATGAGGGGTTCATATATTGCATGTTGTAAATGAGAAAATTCCTAAGTCCTTCCAGCGGGTGTTACATTGAAATACTACGTCCAATCTCCAGACAATTAAAAGTGTTGACGATTTTGTGAAGAAGAAAGCAGGGATCAGTACTGGGCTGGACGCAGACCGAGATGGCGTATACTCCGTTACAGCGGTCAGCAAAAACCGGAGCACCTGCAGGTGCGGCTGCCCCACCGAGCTATTCAAGGATATGGAATCGACCCCTGCCGCCAGTCCCTACCGAGGATCTGCTCCCAAGGGCTGCAGAAATGCACGAGCGAGATCACGGAAATGGAGAACAGGTCGCGTCGTCTCCACAAGAAGATTTCGTCGAAATCTTAGACTGCCAGAATCCGGGGGGAGCTCGCCTTCCCTCCGTGAAGTTCACGAGGGCATCGCCTCCTCTCACCCGACAGGTACCGAGGGCGCTGTCTCATCACTCCGGACAGGCACCGAGGGTACCGCCTCATCACTCTGGGCAGTCACCGAGGGTACCGCCTGATCGCTCTGGACAGGCTTCAGGGGTACCGCCTCATCACTCCGGACATGCACCGACCCGCTCCGGACAGGCGCCGGGGGCACCGCCTCATGGCTCCGGACAGGCACCACATCATCACTCCGGACGGGCACCGACCCATCGCCCCGGACAGGCACCGACCCATCGCTCCGAACTAAGCTCCGAACAGACACCGGAGGTACCAACCCATCGCTCCGGACAGGCACCGACCCATCGCTCCGAACAGACACCGGAGCTACCGCCTCATCGCCCCGGACAGGCACCGACCCATCGCTCCGGACAGGCACCGGGGGGTCCGGATGATCACAATCAGTCACCAGGGGCACATGGGTACCACAACCTTCAGAAGCAAGACAAGAAGCACGTACAATCGAATCCGATGTATGGCGGAGATCTGCCATCAGGTCAGTTGGAAAATTATGACATGGTAGATAGATTACATTGTTCACCATTCTTCGTTAACGGGGACAATTGGGTTAATATTGTCAGAAAATTAAAGCTCTCCAAAATACGCTTAACCAGTAATATATATAATATGAAGTCATCATATCTATGGTTGACTACTACCGTTTGTCCTATTTTGAGTGGCGCTAACAGATTTCATTTTTTAGAAGAAAATTGCGACGTTTTTTCCGCGATAACATAACGTTAGGGATCAGTCACATGAGTGCGAATAAAGTCCTTATGAGTTGCATATTGCCATTCTTTTGTTCTTTTATTGTGTAGACTTGCTAATGGTTATCGAACTGAAAAAGAACAACCCTTTTGTGCCTAAAATTGACCTCAACAAAAAAGTGAAAATACTTAACAAACAAAAAATGTATTTTTGTGCAGCCTAGTTATTGAAGTTAAAAAAACTTTTTTCATTTGCAAACTTTATCTAAATCCGATATTTGCGGAATAGGGAACTCATACGGAATTGAATGTACGCACTCGTATTCACACGTGCCTATATGTTCAAGTGCGTATGAGGTGCGTATGGAAGTCTTAGCCTCTGCCAGACTCCACAGGTTGTTGGAAAAATAGTTGGACTGATATGGACAGATAACATGCCAAACGAGTTAGCTAGGTCGCAAACCATACTCCTCGGTCAGCTAACTCGTTTCGGGCTACTTCTGGCATGTTATCTGTCTATATTTGTCCAATTAGTATATATTTTCCAACGACTTTTGAGCCTAGTAGAGGCTAAGAACTCCACACGGACCTCATACGGACTTGAATATAAACGCACGTGTGAACCCGGCTTTAGGTTGTCATTATGATGAATACAATCTGAGCGATCAGACCTCAGCATTTAATCTCTACTATACAGACAAATACTTATCTGGTGGTGTTTCTATTGCTTCTTATGACTTGAAGGGCAAGGTTATTTCTCCAAAAGGCAGCATATAAGGCGCGCTATATTTTACCTCTAAAGACACGCTATATTTTACCTCTAAAAGTGACAATTGGTGTAATTTGTTGGGTATCTTTTTTCCAAAATTTTCTTAGTTGTGGGCTTGATACGCAAAAGCAGTTACAAACCCACAAAACCGTGAAAATATTATCGGAAAGTGTCTTTTCGTGGGATAATAATGCTCAACAGTTGTTCGATAACGTGATTTAGTAACTTGACCGATAACGTAAACAAGCGAACATAGTAACGTAGTAAAAAAAAAAGTTGGAGACATGACATGATATGCTAGACAACTTCATCCACCGGTGTCAAGCCAAATTTCTGCCCCGCCATATTTTTGCTCCTTGAGGTAGGGGCGCGACTAATTTCCGTCTCGTAAACAGTCGTCGCCTTTTGCATATACAAAACAATGTATTTTCATACACTAGTATATTACGCTCTGTCACTTGAAGCGTATTAGAACGCTCTTTCTTCTTTCACAGTGCTGTATCTTGGTGTAGTTGATCATTTGTGGTTAAGGTTGATAGGGATGGGTACGTACCGGTACAGTGTACGGGACCTGAAAAAAACAACAGACAGAGGACCGGATGTTGGACCGATTAGAAAATGATTTACCGGAAGACATTCACATGTTTTAGGCCTTACACGTCTAAGAAAATAACGATAGCGAAGTAGAGGAGAATTGATAGTCATTTGTAGTTTCTAAAGTCAAGCTTTGTCTAAAACAGTGTAGTACAAGAAAATAGTATTTAAAACCAGTGGACGTTTGACATACTCCATCAAACATAGTCCTTTGTAGCGAAATAGACCATAATTTTAATATCGCCCATTCAGACGTTTTACATCAATTAGGACCAGGTTCATATCCGGACCTGGACCTGATCCTATGGACCTGGACCGTACCTGGACCTGAATTTTCTGTACTGGTACCCACCCTAGCATTGACAAATTCATCATAATGAAGACGAAAAACGAAAAATCATCATGCAAATTTCATGAAGCAAACACGGCTCATAAAAACAACGACCAAAAAAATCAAGCCTGTGATTTTCTTAATCCAATGGGCCTTGCTGACGAAATGGAGTGCTTTCCTTCGAATTCAAAGTGCGTACACCCAGAGTATTGGTGTTTACGGACAACACTATATTTTTATTCAGATATTTACATGCTTCTACATCCAATCAGTGCACACGATATATCGTTTTGTTGTCGCGTATTGCAAGCATGCAAGGCGTTTACAATTTCACGCTTTTTAATCGCATACTTACAGACACAGTTCTTTTAACCACGTTTACATGGATTTTGCATGGAAAATGAACAACGTATAAAATGCTTGCGAAGGGAAGTTATTCGAAACCTATACAGTATAGTGATAGAGCGAATTGCGTACGGTTTAATCACATATTTTCCCTTTTTTGCTTGAAGTTACTGTGTTGTCAAGCAAGGATGAAGAAAATGTACATGCAGTATCGGTCATCTGTCAGTAGAAATTGGAAATCTCATTCAAAATTTCATCTGAAATGCCTCCGTGTGCGATAGAATAAGATTTCATACAACCCTCCCTCCCCACGATACTTACAGAACAATCCCGCAGTCCGCCATTTTGAAATATTTACGTCAAGGATACACACCATATTATTAACTATAAATATACTAAAAGTATACCTTTTAAACTATACAATGAAAATGCGCCCTACGTCTTTAGGCACTTACAAACACGTTGGCTTGATCTCTCGTAACATATCTATTAACCACAAATATACCTTAGAAAGCTTTTCAAAAAAGCCAAATAAAGTAAAACATTATTAAACATAAATCATGCAAATCAGGGCGTAATTTTATGATTTATTAGGACATTCTGCAACAGCTTTTTTTAATAAGACAAGACGTCCGTACTTTGAACAACGTGTACTTTAACTTATTACAGTAGAGAAGGTGATCAACTGAAATGAATTACAAACAGGACCTTTATGTTCATTGAGAAAAATCAATACTATAGGACGTAATTCGGATACCTATATTTTTCAATGGTAGATTAAGACCCGCTTTTCATACATGCAAAGTAGTTAATGAAATTTGGCGAAAGTATGGGGTAGTAAAACTCTAGCTTTAATCTAAGAAGCACAGTCTTAGACCGAGTACCTGTGATGGTCTAGATCCTTGTCATGTGAGCCCTGGTAGCCATACATGTATGCCATTAGTCACTGGAAACGTTAGTTTTCTATAACAACTTCTGTCAATCAGCAGGCGGCCCCGGCCAAGTTCGACATCCACCGGATGGGGCAGGACAACCGGACCAGACGGTGCCGGGCCCGCCCGCACACGTGCAAAGGGATGATGGGGAGGCTGTCCCCAAGACCCCAGCAAGAAGCACCGTTGGGGCCCAACCCGCGACGGCCTCCACACACGTGTACGATAACGAAAGACCAACAGTCGGACAGCCTCCGGACGGCGGCGGTCTAAGCGCGCGGGCTCCCCCACTTTTCCCGAGACCAGGAGCAAGAACCACCGACGGGGCCCAACCTGCGGCGGCCGCCACACACGTGTACGATAACGAAAGACCAACAGTCGGACAGCCTCCGGACGGCGGCGGTCTAAGCGCGCGGGCTCCCCCCATTATCCCGAGACCAGGAGGAAGAACCACCGACGGTGGGGCCCAACCTGTGGCAGCCTCCACACACGTGTACGATAATGAAAAACCGACAGTCGGACAGCCTCCGGACCGCGGCGGTCTAAGCGCGCGGCCTCCCCCACTTTTCCCGAGACCAGGAGCAAGAACCACCGACGGGGCCCAACCTGCGGCGGCCGCCACACACATCTACGAGAATGATGACACGTTCGGACAGTGTCTCGGGCCACCTCTGAACCGGGACGCTCTCGGCGCACCACCTGTCCCCTCTACTCCGAGGCCAGGAAGAAGAACCACCGACGGGGCCCAACCTGTGGCGGCCGCCACACACCTGTACGAGGATGGTGACGCGTTCGGACAGCGTCTTGGACCACCTCTGAACCGGGACGCTCTCGCCGCACCGCCCGTCCCCTCTACTCCGAGGCCCGCGAGGAGGAACGATCAGATGGGCAGCCCGAATCAGCCTCCAGGTAGACTACTACAATATATGTTTATGTCCCGCCCTGAAGTGTGTATGACGACTTAAGGCCTACTCGGTTCCTTTGGTTACCTCCTAATCAACTTCGCTTTGCTCGGTCATCATATACACCAAGGAAAAGGCGGGACATAAACGTTATCACCATTTGGCCTGTTAACCCTGACACCGCTCTAGACAACACTGGACTTTTCTTTGCAAAACTTTTGCAACTAACGCTGCATACCTTCTCCCCCTCATAGACGCCGCTAGAGAAAGACGTTCAATCTGGGAACAAGTATGTCAAGGCCGAGGAACCGCCATCATCATTCTAGCGTCCGTCGTCATGGTAACGCTGATGCTCTCAGTACTGGTACATGTACTTCTGGTGCACACCACATCCCTGCCGTCGCACCCTGACTCTGTGAGTTGACATCTTTGAACATCTTACGAAATATTTCTTGTATGAAAGATTATTCACGCCCAGGAAATTCTTTCTTGGCATAGTTTACGGTAATTCTTGTCGTACCCGCTAGAATTTCATACCGTAAATACAATTTAGATAGATAAATACATACTGTGTATCTTTGCTGTACAGATTACTAAGACAGGACTTTCAAGAGACTATACGCACTTTGTCTGTGCAAATTCCACCATTGGTACTGGAAAAATTATTGGGTGCAGCAAAAATTTATAACGGGTACGGTAAGAGTTACTGGGTACGGTAAGAGTTACTGGGTACGGCAAGAAAGGAGTTCGTAAGAGTGTGTTTTGACAAAACGGGGCATAGTTTGTGAATGTATTATGTGACCTTCTGAATCCAAGCTTGGGTAAGATCGTAAACTAAAACAGAACATTGAAAGTTTCTAAAGAGTTTTAAAGAGTCATCTCAAAGTAGTCGGAGGAAGAAGGCATCTGAAAAAGTTGTCCGTCAAAAGAAATGGTAAAGTACAAGAAAATCAAGGTTGAGGACTTTTAGGGTCTTCTAAAACTGCATGTTTGCACAATTAACAGTATCCATATGTCTGTTTGTAGCCTACAACAGACACTGGAGGAACCAACACCACTGGTGGTACTGCCTGGAAAAGTTCCCATGTGCTGAAGACTGTGGCGTCGGCTGACGTCATCATGGTCAGTACCTGTCTCAGTACATAGACCTTTGTCAGGAGTTGCTTACAGACTGTGGAATGCTTATACAGCTGTATAGCTTTTGTCTAGGAAATTTACGCATATCAAAATTAGTCAGGTTGTAAAATATCATTTAACAACGTTTGAATGTTTTCTCCAGCCGCCTTAAACAACCAGAGTCCCTGACAGACCTCTTTATTCTATACCAGACTGACTATCCTACCAGAGGAGTTGGTTAGCCGTGCAGCCAACATGAACCTAAGCGCGGAATAACTCCTCTGGCCATTTTTTTCGATTTCTACGATTCCCATATCCCTGTAAGAATGTCTGGTGGAGGCTAGACCTCTTGGTGTATTGGAAGAAGTGTAGAAATTGCATGCCAAAATAGGGGCACTGTTTTGATACTAATAGAGGGCTTAGTCGATCATTGCATAACCTGGAATCCAGTCTAGTTGTGGCACGACCTACCGTAGTTAGTGTAGGCTCTCTACGGGGCCAGTGCAGCTCTCAACCGCCAGTGTAATCATTCACACCTGGTAGCATTTTCCCGGTAGGCCTTTGCCCACCCCCACCGTGCAAAACTCCTACCAGGTGTGAAAGATTACCCCGGCGGTGGAAAGACCCTCCTGTCCCGAAGGTAGCCTTGCCAATCCACGGTAGACAGGATTCCAGGTTAATCATTGACCTTGCAGTACAGGTACCGGTGTCTTTATCTTTGTTGTTTGCTAATGGCAACCCTATGGTCAGCTGACTCCTCTGGTCACTTTTTTTCACCAACTAACTCAGAGTCTGAAACAAAGTTGTAAGGTTCATAATTTGAGACGTACATATAATAACCGTTACACAGATCAACCCCGTCCCCGGCCGCAGTTCTCCTGAAGCTGTCACTGCCCACGTGGAGACAGCAGCACCTGAAGAAGCCTCCAGGCCACTTTCCGTGGACACTAAAGGTGTGTCATTACTCACTGATCTTGGCATGTGCGAGGGCTGCTCATGTTAGATTTCCGTTGGTTCACTTATGATTATTGCTCGATGTAGGTTAGACATTCAGGTAATAAGATATGCCGAAAAAGCAGTTACTCAAGCAAGTTGATATGATTTTGGAAACGTCAGATAGTGACACTGACGAAAGATTGTGGATACTATCTGAAACGTCAGAAATTCCACATCTACTGTAATACATATCTCTGTACGTCTACGTCATATGACTGTTCAGGTTTTTGTTGCTAGCTGGAAAGGTGGGCTGGGGGGGGGGGGGGTGACAGAGGAGCCAGTAGATTATCGAAGTGAGTTCGTCAAAGTTTTTCGAAGACTAATTTTCAAGCAACTGTTAATAAAGAGGGATGAATCTTGGCAAATGTATTACTCTTTCAATAACTATAGCTAATACCTGTGTCAACTGTTCCTTCCTCGTCTAGGTCTACTAATGGTCTATGAAAAACATTGAATAAACCCTGATGACTGCTCTGAACTCACCATCCCTAGCCGAGTTCAGGATTGAAAATGACTGGTCAAATTTCAGTCTCCTATACGAATAGAAGATGCAAAAAATGAATACATGTCTAAGAGTGCCAGACAAAATATCCATTGAGCCACCATCATATAATGCGCTTGATTGTTCAACTTCAATGACATTTTTAAGACTGACAAAATGTAAATTTGAGGTCAATTTGACGTACTGTCAGGCTGCATCATGCTTCACGTGACAACCCACTCAAGTCCACAAGCTGGTAAACACTTCTGATCAGATTAAAACATTTCCAGTGCATGTATCGTCCCTTCTGTTACTGATACTAGAGAGACATTAAACGATTAGAATGTTCGAGGAATGACTATTGTAAAGACTGATCTCGCCCTCATAAAATGAATTTGTGATTGAATAACTGACCTTCCTTTTCTTGTATTGCTGTAGAAGCACATCCCATCACCTTTGGTGGGGAGTCGGGGGATGGAAGCCTGAGCTACGCATGCGGAGTTGCAGTTTCCTCCGACAACAAAATCTGGGTGGCTGATCAGAACAAAGCTCGCCTCCAAGTCTACAACATGGAAGGTGCCTACCTGTACCAGTTCCCACGAGGTGCACCGGGGCTAGGGTACCCATCAAAGAAACCATATGGTGTGTCCATCGACAGGGATGGTCATCTGTGGGTCTTGATGTTAGGGTATCCTGCCAGCCCTGACTCCGTGGTGCAGGTCAGCAGAGATGGCCATCTGAAGGCCAACTTTGACCTGCCTGACACTGTACCCAGTCAGAGTTACACGGGAATGGCAGTGGACCTGCGTAATAACCGCATTTTGGTCACATGGTCTGACGGTATGAAAGGTGGCATGCAGGCCTTCAACCCGGATGGGAAACTCCTGTGGTCGGATGTCGGCCGGGCCTGGATGAAGGCGCCCAAGTACGTCGCCGTCGACCGGGAAGGCAACAGCTTTGTCTCGGACTATAGCACTCACGTCATCTACAAGTATGACGACACCGGACGGTACGTGTCCAAGTTCGGAGGACCGGGACTGAGCGGTGCCAAGCTGAATCGTCCTCAGGGCATCTGTGTGGACAGTCAGTCCGGTCACATCGTGGTGGTGGATTCGAAAAATCCGCGCGTGGTGGTGTACACGAGCCGGGGCGCGTATGTCCGCCACATCGCTCTCCGTATTGCGCACCCAACAGGGGTGGCAGTAGGGCCGAGTGGAGAGTTGGTTGTGACAAACAAAAACACCATCGTTGTCTTAGCCCGCTATTGATAATGCTGTTGAAAGTGATGCTTCAACGCCAGAAACAAGTGCTCTGTTTCTTCGCATTTCTTCGCACCCCCCGCCCCCCCTGATAACCCACAAATGCACTCCAGATAAATTACCGTAAGGTGTAACATACTGTTTCGCAAACGTTACGATTGGACAAACTTCTAAGCAATTGATGTTTACAAATATTGGACTGGTATTTGTAAGTATGTTCGAATCCAAAATTAATTTTGGACACCCAATTTGACATCAAGTTTACTAGGCCACAGTTAAATTACACAGCAACAAATTCTGATCATTTCACAAACAACGGCTGGACAAACTTCAAAGCGATTTGTGTTGGAATCATCTTGAAAATGTTTTTTACAATGTGTTTCTGGCCTAATCTAGTCAGCCAGTAAAACTCCCCATTGATGTTCGCTTTCTTCTAGCCAAAAATTATTACCTTTGATCCCCAACAATCATCCCATTGAAACATATGCTTTGAAATTTAAAAACACTGCCCTCAATAAAGAAAGTGACGTTCAGAAATTTAGGCATCTTGAAAAGGCATATGCATCTTTTTTAAACTAACACATGCTTCTACTGTTGAGCACCTCTTTGAGTATGGCTTTATGGCTTTACCGTAGCTGCCAAGTACCAGAGACCATCTTTACCACCCCACCGCCCGTATTCTTTTTTCAGGGTTTTCAGGGTATCAGCTTGGTTGGAAATGTTCCTGGCTTGTATTTCTGGCTTCCTGGATGGTGATGCTGGGCTTTCGTATCACCAGGTGACCTCAATTGCATTGCTGATCTAGACAAAACTTTTCAGTATGAATTACCTAATACTGTCAGCTTGGACATGGTACTCGCCTCGTCTAAGTGCCCGCAGATACTCCCCGGGCCCTTTTGACGTCAGTTAGTTTCAACTTGGTACTACGTGGTACCATTTACTTCTCGCCCGAGCTGCATTCTGTTTTATGAGGAGTTTTTAACTGAAAAAGGGGGTAAATGTTGTTCAAGGAATTTAGACACGGTGCTCGCTTTGTCCGAGTTTCTGGGTTCGAATCCATACCAGACCCCAATGTTATGCCCTTGGGAAAGCGGCACTTAACACCTACATGTATTTCCCAAATTTGCTTGGGTGAAAATGAGCACCTAGCTTCGGTTAGGGACCTCCTCTCGGATCGGAGGTAAAGCCATGAGGTCCCGTGTTTGAGGAGAGCCACACCTCGGGCACGTTGAAGAACCCACCACACTTGTTGAAAAAAATGTCCATCTGAGTGTGAGTGGATCAAACCTGACAGTACCCACTGTACTAAACTGGTGTGTTACACATGGACGGTTTACCGGTCATGCAAAACAAACAAAAAAAAACTGAAATTCTTTACTGCGCTCCTGAAACCTAGCTTGGATCTTGTTTCTGTACGTTGTATGTCTGATAGTAAATCAGACATAATATAGTGTGGCCTGAATGCGGGCCAACTAATACATGATGTAATATGTACCAAGACATTTTGTTTGATGTAATTTTTCATATAATTCAACTCTAAAAACAGGTGTCATGTTTGTAGCATCACATATACTATTCTTTCAAAGTCATATTATTATATTGGCAACTTGACATTAAGTTTCTAGACCTATTCTCTTAAAAATAATATTCTCTTAAAAATTGAAATAATTTTGCTTGTGATTTATATTTATGATTGATTGATTGATTGATTGATTAATATAGCCTTTGTAACTTTTTCTTCTCCCAGCTTTGGACCAAAACGTTACCTATAGTTCCATTAATCATCCAATTGACATGCATACTTAAGATTTTAATAATGTTCCATCAGAAATATGATTGATCTTAAGAAAGAAATTCTTTAAAATGTATTTTGAAAATGATGTATTAGTGTGCGAATATGTGCGTATCGATACGTTGCCTTAACAACAAATAGGGGAACTAGATCATTAGCAACTACATGTACTGTATTGGAACCCATTCTTAAGAATATATATCAATGATCAAGGAGGATAACCTCCTTGGGATGCTCTGTCCTGTTTATACAGGTGTTAGATTATGTTTGTTGATCTGTGATGTAAGCAACATATACTTTAAGTTTTCCTTTAAACCTAAAAAAATATGCGTAATTTTTATTAGAAACACCGAGATCCTAAGATCTGAGTTCTACTTTATTTCTGCATTGGTGTAAAGGGAGGGACGAGTAAGTGAACAGTATTCAAAATATGATACTTTTTTAACCTCCTTGTACCTGAAGTCTTTGTCCCCACATGCAAGCTGGTTTTCTATGGCTAAGGTTTGTTTTGATAGAAAAAGTGGAAGGTCAGCTACAGTCAAGAGATTGGCGAGTGTCCCAATGGTCAGTCTAGCCAGTGAGAAAGAAGTTAGGGGTTAATTACAGGGCAAATTATAGCGAAACTTTGGGTCAGATTTGAAAAATGCACATGCTTTTGTCCTTCCGTGCAGAGAAAAATTACCTTTCTGACCAAAATTGCACAAGGAGATATTAGTCAATGGGATCTACTGTATTCAATTCAATTACTGGTTCCTCCCTATTTTATTATTAGGATTTATCTGTTTGTAATATTTCAGTTTATATCAGTGCGTAGCGTCGTGTCATTGTCGAAACTCAGTATTTATATAATTCTAATAGAATAATTTTAGGTTGGTTTCTATACGCCGGGCGCCAATATTCATGAAGGCAGAGGAGGCTGATTTTTCACAATCATCCTATGTTTTTATTTCAAAACCAAACTGCTCAAATCTCCTGTATCCTGTCCTTTATGAAAGACAAGTGTTATTTCAGCATTGAAGTAACAGTTTGTATAACCTCACCTCACCTCACCACCACTCTAGAAGTGAATTTTCAAAACAACATGGAGAGCTTGCCGCTTTGCTTTTCAAACGTGCAGACAATCAAATATCTCCCTCCTCGAACGATATGAATATTGAATATTTAAAACCAGGGATCAAAGGTTTGTCAAGCGCGCAATCTGTGGCTTGCTCTCCGTCAATTTCCTGTGTGGTGTTTTTTCCTAATTCCAGTTACTTTATGTAGTCTCTCATGTTAGGCAGATGATATTTAAGAGCTTTTGTAAACGCCTTAAAATCTTCGTCAGTGAAGCTATAAGCCTAGAGAGAAAACGTCTTGTATCGCATTAATAGTACAAATAAAGCTCAAATTAGCACCATCTATGTTTCTTGTGGGTCTCGTCTTTACAAATTACAAAATCATAGATAACCTTGTGATAACCTACATCGACGTACACAATCATAGAGTTTGAAAGAGTCATCCTTTTGCAGAATGCGAGTTTATCATTTCCTCATCTTTTAAAGTTTACATTATCCTTGAATGGTGGTGTTTACCTAACTTACAGGTCACAAGTGTGTAATTCTCATTCATTACCACTGAAAATTATGGCAAGTTTGTACTAATTTAAAAAAAATCTCTATGTCCTTATTTACGTACCTTATATGAAAAATGTTCCTCCAACCCAAAATCACGTATGCTACTTATCTGTCATTCATATAATGGACTACCCTGGAACTGAATAGGTTGCAACCTATACAAATCAGAACGTAATTTTCATACGTGTGAGGACAGTTTATGGTTCCAGTGTTGTCCATTGCTTTTGTGGATCTGTCACTTAGCTATCCATTTGCCACGAATCCTGAAAATCCATTATCATATAGCCAGGTGCCGCGGACCAATCAGAAGGCCCCGTTCCACGTTGGTTATGACGCCGTAACACAAAGATTTAGGCCAGGCAGGTGGGTATCGCTCCTCTGATTGGTCAGAATGAATCGACACCGGCACCGGTGCCGGTGTCGATTCATTTTGACCAATCAAAAGTAGCGATACACACAAGAAAGTAAGGTATATGCAGGCATCGGCCAATAAAAAGGAACGAAACATATGCCAGAGCAGAGAGAATAAGTACAGACTGCAAGGGGGAATGGCTCCTTCTAACATTGATAATGAGTTTTGTTGTTCTAAAAAGCCTGCAATGTTTGGAATATTTTCTGTGGAACTTTTTGTTTTGAAATGCAATGTGTAATCTCCTTACATATGCATGTACCAAAGAACAAATGTAAAATTTCAGAAATTCGACAAAGGAATTCACACGTATAGTACCAAGAGATCTATGCGTCATACAGGAGTTTGCAAGTTTGGGTAGGCTATATGATAATAACGTTAATGACCCGCCTGTTCCTCGGTGTACATGGTGTAATAATTTAGCGCCTGGTCCTTTGCTATAACCACCTCATAAAACCACCTCGTTCGCTTCGCTCACATCGGTGGTTTTATTCGGTAGTTATAGCAAAGGACCATGCGTTATGACACCATATACACCTCGGGGCGGGTCATTAACCCTTAATTATTACTTGGTTGAGTTATCATCTTCCAAAGTTACGGGGAGGACTCCTTCTTCTCAACAACAAAAGCTATCTTCCACTATAAAAGGAAGACTATGAAAGTTCCGCTACAGTACCAGGGGAGGCCGCCAGGTAGCTCAAAAATCGACCTTGACTTTCCACAACAATCCACATGACAGTTCCCGCAATCCATCAATAACAGCGTGTGTGATTTTGGCCAAAGTATGCCAGAGTGATTGTTGAGTTCTTGGCAGCCATGTCTCTGTCAGTGATGTGGAAATGGAGAGAGTCACGTTGTTTTTGTCTTCTGGCCCTCTAGCGATCGTTAGTCGAAAAGATTTTAGAAAACCATCGGCACTGTGAGGGGAGCGCGCTCGAACATTTCGAAACACTTCGATCCCAGCGCTGAGTTTACGAGATGAACTCTTATGATATGCCAGGGATAACTTCTAAGAAATGTGATTCGGTTCCCTTCATTCTGCATTTGCTGAGAGGGGAGAGTGGACCGGGTTCCTATAAAGGGTGGCTTTAAGCTCCATTTCACTAGTTCTAAAGATAACGATACAGTCTGAACTTTTCCCTAGCCTCCTTTACCGGCCTCCCTGTGGGCATTAGCGATTTTCGATTCCCGATTTTCAGTTTTCAACAGGGAGGGTTCTGATGTCGGAAAGGGAATATACGCCGGGAAGCTTGAAAGCGACAGTATTTATACAGTTTGCATATAATCGTGCTTCTCTTGATTCTTCCAAGTCACCCACAACGCAGAAACTATTAAAATCCATTCATCCCTTCTTGAGTGTATCCTGGTTTGAAAACAAGAACAAGTGTGTAGTTCAAGCAACGCTGCCAAAAGTTTCGAGCCAACAACATCTATACAATACCTTACGCTAAACGTCACTGTATAACGGCACACACGTGTACATGTTTTACGATACAAAGTTGACTCGGAGGTGGTTTATATGTATAGAGTTCAAAGCTTGCTGTAAATAAGAAAATTCCGAAGCGTATTGAGCGGGTGTTACATGTGAACATATCCAATCTCCAGACAATTAAGTGTTGACGTTTTCGAATTTCGTGTAGAACCAAGCAGGGATCAGTACCGAGCTAGGTGCGGACCGAGATGGCGTATACTCCGTTACAGCGGTCAGCAAAAACCGGGGCACCTGCAGGTGCGGCTGCCCCACCGAGCTATACCAGGATATGGAACCGACCCCTGCCGCCAGTCCCTACCGAGGATCTGCTCCCAAGGGCTGCAGAAATGCACGAGCGAGATCACGGAAACGGAGAACAGGTCGCGTCGTCTCCACAAGAAGATTTCGTCGAGATTTTGGACTGTCAGAATCCGGGGGGAGCTCGCCTTCCCTCCGTGAAGTTCACAAGGGCATCACCTCCTCTCTCCCGACAGGCACCGAGGGCGCTGTCTCATCACTCCGGACAGGCACCGAGGGTACCGCCTGATCGCTCTGGGCAGTCACCGAGGGTACCGCCTGATCGCTCTGGACAGGCTTCAGGGGTACCGACCCATCGCTCCGGACATGCACCGACCCATCGCTCCGGACAGGCGCCGGGTGCACCGCCTCATGGCTCCGGACAGGCACCAGAGGTACCGCCTCATCACTCCGGACAGGCACCGACCCACTCCGGACAGGCGCCGGGTGCACCGCCTCATGGCTCCGGACAGGCACCAGAGGTACCGCCTCATCACTCCGGACAGGCACCGACCCACTCCGGACAGGCGCCGGGGGCACCGCCTCATGGCTCCGGACAGGCACCACATCATCACTCCGGACGGGCACCGACCCATCGCCCCGGACAGGCACCGACCCATCGCTCCGATCAGACACCGGAGGTACCGACCCATCGCTCCGGACAGGCACCGACCCATCGCTCCGAACAGACACCGGAGCTACCGCCTCATCGGCCCGGACAGGCACCGGGGGGTCCGGATGATCACTCCGGACAGTCACCAGGGGCACATGGGTACCACAACCTTCAGAAGCAAGACAAGAAGCACGTACAATCGAATCCGATGTATGGCGGAGATCTGCCATCAGGTTAGTTGGAAAATTATGACATGGTAGATAGATTACATTATTCACCATTCTTCGTTAACGGGGACAATTGGGTTAAGATTGTAAGAAAAGTAAAGTTCTCCAAAATACGCTTAACCAGTAATATGGAGTTATCATATCTATATGGTTGACTTCTACCGTTTGTCCTATTTTGAGTGGCGCTAACAGATTTCATTTTTTAGAAGAAAATGGCGACGTTTTTTCCGCGATAACATAACGTTAGGGATCAGTCACACGAGTGCGAATAAAGTCCTTATGAGTTGCATATTGCCATTCTTTTGTTCTGACCAAAGATTGCAGGAAAGAAGTATTTTACTTTGACTTTTATTGTGTAGACTTGCTAATGGTTATCGAACAGGAAAGACTACTTTTTTGCCTAAAATTGACCTCAACAAAAAGTGAAAATACTTAACAAAAAATTGCATTTTACTTTTTTGTGCAGCCTAGTTATTGGCGTTAAAAAACCTTTCTTCATTTGCAAACTTTATCTAAATCCGATATATGCGGAATTGTGGAACTCGTACGGAATTGAATATACGCACTCGTGTTCACACGTGCGTATATGTTCAAGTGCGTATGAGGTGCGTATGGAAGTCTTAGCCTCTACCAGACTCCAGAGGTTGTTGGAAAAATAGTTGGCCTAATATGGACAGATAACATGCCAAACGAGTTGGCTAGGTCGCAAACCATACTCCTCAGTCAGCTAACTCGTTTGGGGCATGTTATGTGTCTATATTTGTCCAATTTCTTATATTTTCCCACGACTTTGGAGCCTGGTAGAGGCTAAAAACTCCACACGGACCTCATACGGACTTGAATATATACGCACGTGTGAGCCCGGCTTTAGGTTGTCATTATGATGAATACAATCTGAGCAATCAGACCTCAAAATTTAATCTCTACTGACAAATACTTATCTGGTGGTGTTTCTATCGCTTATGAATTGAAGGGCGAGGTTATTTCTCCAATAGGCAGCCCGATAACGTAACGTTACATTTCACCTCTGAAAGTAGTGTAATTTGTCGGGGATGGTTTCATTTTTTTTTCCAATTTTCTCTAAGCTGTGGGCTTGATACGCAAAAGCAGTTACAAACCAAAAAAAAAACGTGAAAATATTATCGGAAAGTGTCTTTTCGTGGGATAATAATGCTCAACAGTTGTTCGATAACGTGATTTAGTAACTTGACCGATAACGTAAACAAGCAAACGTAGTAACGTAGTATAAAAAAAAAACTTGGAGACAAGCCATAATATGATACTGGACAACTTCATAACACCTGTGTCAAGCCAAATTTCTGCCCCGCCATATTTTTGCTCCTTGAGGTAGGGGCGCGGCTAATTTCCGTCTCGTAAACGGTCGTCGCCTTTTCCATATACAAAACAATGTATTTTCATACACTAGTATATTACGCTCTGTCACTTGAAGCGTATTAGAACGCTCTTTCTTCTTTCACAGTGCTGTATCTTGGTGTAGTTGATCATTTGTGGTTAAGGTTGATAGGGATGGGTACGTACCGGTACAGTGTACGGGACCTGAAAAAAACAACAGACAGAGGACCGGATGTTGGACCGATTAGAAAATCATTTACCGGACCGCGGAAGACATTCACATGTTTTAGGCCTTACACGTCTAAGAAAATAACGATAGCGAAGTAGAGGAGAATTGATAGTCATTTGTAGTTTCTAAAGTCAAGCTTTGTCTAAAACAGTGTAGTACAAGAAAATAGTATTTAAAACCAGTGGACGTTTGATATACTCCATCAAACAGAGTCCTTTGCAGCGAAATATACTATAATTTTAGTATCTCCCATTCAGACGTTTTTACAGCAATTAGGTCCAGGCTCATATCCGGACCTGGACCTGATCCTATGGACCTGGACCGTACCTGGACCTGAATTTTCTGTACTGGTACCCACCCCTAGTTACGGATAAGGCCTTTTTGTTCTGAATCGGGTTTGAATCAGAGTCGCACTTTCTCTCTTTTCGATATTTTTACCATCTACAGGTATTACGATATTGTGATTGAACTGTGGGCTAGGGCTAGGGCTAGGGCTAGGGCTAGGGCTAGGGCTAGGGCTAGGGCTAGGGCTAGGGCTAGGGCTAGGGCTAGGGCTAGGGCTAGGGCTAGGGCTAGGGCTAGGGCTAGGGCTAGGGCTAGGGTTTACTTTTAGAGCTAGAGTCCAAAGAATCATTGACAAATTCATCATAATGAGGACGAAAAACGAAGAATTATCATGCAAATTTCATGAAGCAAGCACGGCTCATGAAAATAACGACCAAAAAAATCAAGCCTGTGATTTTCTCAATCCAATGGGCCTTGCTGACGAAATGGAGTGCTTTCCTTGGAATTCAAAGTGCGTGCGCCCAAAGTATTGGTGTTTAAGGACAACACTAGATTTTTATTCAGATATCTACATGCTTCTACATCTTATCAGTGCACACGATATATCGTTTTGTTGTCGCGTATTGCAAGGCTTTTACAATTTCACGCTTTTTAATCGCATATTTACAGACACAATTCTTTTAACCACGTTTACATGGCTTTTGCATGGGAAATGAACAACGTATAAAATGCTTGCGAAGGGAAGTTATTCGAGACCTATACAGTATAGTGATAGAGCGAATTGAGTACGGTTTAATCAAATATTCTCCTATTTTGCTTGAATAGCAAGTCACTGTGTTGTCAAGCAAGGATGAAGAAAATGTACATGTAGTATCGGTCATCTGCCAGTAAAAATTGGAAATCTTATTCAAAATTTCATCTGTGCGATAGAATGAGATTTCCTACAACCCTCCCTCTCCACAATACTTACAGAACAGTCCCGCAGTCCGCCATTATGAAATATTTACGTCAAGGATACACACCATATTAATAACTATACATATACTAAAAGTATACCTTTTAAACTATACAATGAAAATGGACCCTACGTCTTTAGGTACTTAACAACCTGTTACCCTTACAAACATATTGGCTTGATCTCTCGTAACATATCTATTAACCACAAATATACCTTAGAAAGCTTTTCAAAAATGCCAAATAAAGTAAAACATTATTAAACATAAATCATGCAAATCAGGGCATAATTTTATGATTTATGAGGACATTCTGCAACAGTCAGTTTTCTTTAATAAGACAAGACGTTCATACTTTGAACAACGTGTACTTTAACTTATTACAGTAGAGAAGGTGATCAACTGAAATGATTTACAAACAGGACCTTTATGTTCATTGAAAAAAATCAATACTATAGTACGTAATTCGGATAGCTATATTTTGCATTGGTAGATTAAGACCTGCTTTTCATACATGCAAAGTAGTGCGAAAGTATGTGTAGTGAAACTCTAGCTTTAATCTAAGAAGCACAGTCTTAGACCTAGTACCTGTGCTGGTCTAGATCCCTATCCAGTGAGCCCTGGTAGCCATTCACAACTAAACATGTATGTTCTTAGTTACTAGAAACGTTAGTTTTCTATAACAACTTCTGTCAACCAGCAGGCGGCGCCGGCCAAGTTCGACATCCACCCGACGGGGCAGGACAACCGGACCAGACAGTGCCGGGCCCGCCCACACACGTGCAAAGGGATGATGGGGAGACTGTCCCCAAGACCCCAGCAAGAAGCACCGGCGGTGGGGCCCAACCAGAAGCGGGTGCCACACACGTGTACGATAACGAAAAACCGACAGTCGGACAGCCTCCGCACCGCGGCGGTCTAAGCGCGCGGCCTCCCCCCATTATCCCGAGACCAGGAGCAAGAACCACCGACGGGGCCCAACCCGCGACGGCCTCCACGGACACGTGTACGATAACGAAAAACCGACAGTCGGACAGCCTCCGCACCGCGGCGGTATAAGCGCGCGGCCTCTCCCCTCTATCCCGAGACCAGGAGCAAGAACCACCGACGGGGCCCAACCCGCGACGGCCTCCACACACGTGTACGATAACGAAAAAAACACGGTCGGACAGCCTACGGACCGCGGCGGTCTAAGCGCACGGCCTCTCCCCTCTATCCCGAGACAAGGAGGAAGAACCACCGACGGGGCCCAACCTACGGCGGCCGCCGCACACATCTACGAGAATGATGACACTTTCGGACAGCGTCTTGGGCCACCTTTGGACCGGGACGCTCTTGGCGCACCGCAAGTCCCATCTACTCCAAGGCCAGGAGGAAGAACCACCGACGGGGCCCAACCTGTGGCGGCCGCCACGCACTTGTACGAGGATGGTGACGCGTTCGGACAGCGTCTTGGACCACCTCTGAACCGGGACGCTCTCGGTGCACCGCCCGTCCCCTCTACACCGAGGCCAGGTAGAAGGAACGATCAGATGGACAGCCCGAATCAACCTCCAGGTAGAATACTACAATATATGTTTATGTCCCACCCTGAAGTGTGTATGACGACTTAAGGCGTACTCGGTTCCTTTGGTTACCTCCTAATCAACTTCGCTTCTTTGGTCATCATAAACATTATCACCATTTGGCCTGTTCACCCTGACACAGCTCTATGTAACCCGTATTGACAGTGTCTTTGGGTCTCTTTCCACTCAGCGGCGTGGCACGCAGTGTGTAGCGCGCCGATAACGTTTAGGATCCGTCACGGTGTCTCAGGCATGCTCCAAAGCAAACTTCTAAGGCTGTTTATCTACCTGGCTTGCTATCCTATCTCTAGTTGACTTAGATAGACCATGTTTGTTTTACACCCCCTTCACATGCCTATATAGATAGTTTTTTTTCCATTCTTCACCGTTAATATAGCTCTAAATCGTACAATTCTTTTCATTGCCCAAAATTCCTTCAACACTGGACTTTTCTTTGCAAAAATGTTGCTAACGCTGCATATTTTCTCCCCCTCATAGACGCCGCTAGAGAAAGGCGCTCCATCTGGGAACACGTATGCCAGGGCCGAGGAACCGCCATCATCATTCTAGCGTCCGTCGTCATGGTAACGCTGATGCTCTCGGTACTGGTACATGTACTTCTGGTGCACACCACATCCCTGCCGTCGCACCCGGACTCTGTGAGTTGACATCTTTGAACATCTTACGAAATATTTCTTGTATGAAAGATTATTCACCCCCAGGAAATTCTTTCTTGGCATAGTTTCCGGTAATTCTTGTCATACCCGCTAGAATTTTATACCGTAATTAAAATCTAGATAAATAAATATAAACTGTTTATTGTTGTTATTCAGGGTACTTAGACATGACTTTCAAGTGACTATACGCACTTTTCCTGTGTATGGTACACAGTTGGTCGTGACGGGCAGAAATATTAGATGGTGCGGCAAAAAAACTCTAACGGGTACGGTAAGAATAATTGGGCACAACAAGAAAAGAATTTCTCGGTAGTGTGTATCGACAAAATGGGACACATGTGTACAGTTTATGAATGCGCTAGTATTATGTGACCTCCTTGATCCACTCAAGCAGAACTTTGGAAGTTTCTTAACACTAAAAGTGTTTAAAAAGTCATCTCAAAGTAGCATAATGCTGTAGTCAGAAGTAGATGGATTGGTGAAAACATCGGGTTGTGTGGTATTACTTACACACTCACTCAAGTATCGTACAATTAACAGTATCCATATGTCTGTTTGTAGCCTACAACAGACACTGGAGGAACCAACACCACTGGTGGTACTACCTGGAAAAGTTCCCATGTGCTAAAGACTGTGACGTCGGCTGACGTCATCATGGTCAGTACCTGTCTCAGTACTTAGACCTTTGTCAGGAGTTGTTACAGACTGTGGAATCCTTATGCAGCTGTATAGCTTTTGTCTAGGACATTTACGCATATCAAAATTAGTCAGGTTGTAAAATATCATTTAACAACGTTTGAATGTTTTCTCCTGCTGCCTTAAACAACCGTAGTCCCTGACAGACCTCTTTATTCTATACCAGACTGACTATCCTACCAGAGGAGTTGGTTAGCCGTGCAGCCAACATGAACCTAAGCGTTGACTGACTCCTCTGGCCAATTTTTTTTCGATTTCTGCGATTCCCATATCCCTGTAAGAAGGTCTGGTGGAGGCTAGACCTCTTGGTGTATTGGAAGAAGTGTAGAAATTGCATGCCAAAATAGGGGTACTGTTTTGATACTAATAGAGGGCTTAGTCGATCATTGCATAACCTGAAATCCAGTCCAGTTGTGGCACGACCTACCGTTACGGTAGTTAGTGTAGGCTCTCTAAGGGGCCAGTGCAGCTCTCAACCGCCAGTGTAATCATTCACACCCGGTAGCATTTTCCCGGCAGGACTTTGCCCAGTGGCAAACTCCCACCGTGCAAAACTCCTTCCGGGTGTGAAAGATTACCCCGGCGGTGGAAAGACCCTCCTATCCCGAAGGTAGCCTGGCCAATCCACGGTAGACTGGATTCCAGGTTAATTATTGCAATACAGGTGTCTTTATCTTTGTTGGTTGCTAATGGCAACCCAATGGTCAGCTGACTCCTCTGGTCACCTTTTTTTCACCAACCCACTCAGAGTCTGAAACAAAGTTGATCAAAGTTGTAAGGTTCACAATTTGACACGTACACGTAATAACCGTTACACAGATCAACCCCGTCCCCGGGCGCAGTTCTCCTGAAGCTGTCACTGCCCAAGTGGAAACAGCAGCACCTGAAGAAGCATCCAGGACACTTTCCGTGGACACTAAAGGTGTGTCATTACTCACTGAACTTGGCATTTGCGAGGGCTGCTCATGTTAGATTTCCGTTGATTCACTTATGATTATTCCTCGATGTAAGTTACACATCCAGGTAATAAGATATGCCGAAAAAGCAGTTACTCAAGCAACTGGATATGATTGTGGAAACGGTCAGATATTTCAGATATTTCTGACGAAAGATTGTGGATACTATCTGAATCGTCTGACTGTTTCCAAAACCATATCCAGTTGCTCGAGCAACTCCTTTTAAAGCATAATTTATGATTATTATTTCATAGGGCTGAAATTATACCTCTACTGTAATACACATCTCTATACGTCTACGCCCGACTATTCAGGTTTTTGTTGCTAGCTGGAAAGGTGGGCTGGGGTGTGATAGGGGAGCCAGTAGAGTGATTATCGGGGCATTGAACACGCGGTTTGTTCGTTAAAGTTTTTCGAAGACTAATTTTCAAGCAACTGTTAATAAAGAGTGGTGAAACTTGGCAAATGTATTACTCTTTCAATAACTAAAAACTGTGCCAACTACTCCTTCTTCTTGTAAGACTTCAAGTGGTCTATCATCGACTCTTTGGAAAACATTGAATGAACACACCGCGTGTTCAGAACCCTGATGACTGCTCACCATCCTTACACTAGCCGAGTTCAGGATTGAAAATGACTTGTCAAATTTCATTCTCCTATACGAATAGAAGATGCAAAAAATGAATACATGTCTAAGAGTGCCAGAAAAAATATCCATAACCACCATCATATAATGTGCTTGATTGTTCAACTTCAATTTTTCATAATTTTTTTAGACTGACAAAATGTAAATTTGAGGTCAATTTGACGTAATGTCAGGCTGCATCATGGCACGTGACAACCCCACTCAAGTCCACAAGCTAGTACACCCTTCTGATCAGATTAAAACATTTTCCAGTGCATGCATATGCATCGTCCCTTCTGTTACTGTTACTAGAGAGGCATTAAACGATGAGAATTTTGAAGGATTGAATGTTGCAAAGACTGATCTCGCCCTCATACAATGAATTTGTGACTGAATAATTGACCTTCCTTTTCTTGTATTGCTGTAGGTTTCCTTTCCTTGGGAAGCAACAGTGGTGAGAGGGGGGATGGAAGCCTGAACTACGCACGTGGAGTTGCAGTTTCCTCCGACAACAAGATCTGGGTGGCTGATCAGAACAAAGCTCGCCTCCAAGTCTACAGCATGGAAGGTGTTTACCTGTACCAGTTCCCACGAGGTGCACCGGGGCTAGGGTACCCATCAAAGGAGCCACGTGATGTGTCCATCGACAGGGATGGTCACTTGTGGGTCCTGATGTCTGGGTACCCTGCCAGCCCTGACTCCTTGGTGCAGTTCGGCAGGGATGGCCATCTCCAGGCCAAATTTGACCTGCCTGACACTGTACCCGGTCAGAGTTACACGGGAATGGCAGTGGACCTGCGTAATAACCGCATTTTGGTCACATGGTCTGACGGTATAAAAGGTGGCATGCAGGCCTTCAACCCGGATGGCAAACTTCTGTGGTCGGATGTCGGCCGGGCCTGGATAAAGGCGCCCAAGTACGTCGCCGTCGACCGGGAAGGCAACAGCTTTGTCTCGGACTATGGCACTCACTCCATCTACAAGTATGACGCGTCCGGGCGGTACGTGTCGAAGTTTGGAGGGCCGGGACTGAGCGGTGGCCGCCTGAATCGTCCTCAGGGCATCTGTGTGGACAGTCAGTCCGGTCACATTGTGGTGGTGGATTCGAATAATCAGCGCGTGGTGGTGTACACCAGCCAAGGCGCGTATGTCCGCCACATCGCTCTCCGTATTGCGCACCCAAGAGGGGTGGCAGTTGGACAGAGGGGAGAGTTAGTTGTGGCAAACAAAAACACCATCTTTGTCTTCGCCCGCTATTGATAATGCTGTTGAGGGAAAGTGATGCTTCAAAGCCAGAAACAAGTGTTCTGTTTCTTCGCATTTCTTCGCACCCGCCCCCCCCCCCCCCCCGATAACCCACAAATGCACTCCAGATAAATTACCGTAAGGTGTAACATACTATTTCGCAAACGTTACGATTGGACAAACTTCTAAGTAATAAATGTTTCAAAATCTTGGACTGATATTTAAAGTATGTTTGAATTTTGTTACTGGCCTTGTTTGTCAATCTATATTTTTTTCACTATCCTTTGCCCAAGAATTGAATTTGATCGCTGACAATCAACCCTATGAAACCAATGGTTTGAAATCTAAAACAGTTTCCTCAAAAAAGTAAGTGAAGTTCAGGCCTAATCTGCCTGGTTGGAAAGGTTCCTGGCTTGTATTACTGGCTTCCTCGATTGTGATCCTGGGCTTTCTTGTCAACTTGACTGTTTGACTGGTCTGAACAGACTTTTCAGTATGACTTTACTATACTATAACTATACCGTTTACTTCAAGTCGCCTGAGCTGCATTCCGTTTTATGAGCCTTTTAATTTTTTTAAATGAAAAAAGGAGTTAAAGTTGTTCAAGGAATTTAGACACGCTTCGACCGAGTTTCTGGGTTGGAATCCATAGCAGACCCCAATATTGTGTCCATGATAAAGGCATTTTAACACCTATTTGCCAACTCTACTTGGGTGAAAATGAGTACCTAGCTTCGGTTAGGGCCCTCCTCTCGGATCGAAGGTAAAGGGAAGACTTCCCGTGTTTGAGGAGAGCCACACCTCGGGCACGTTAAAGGAGCCCTAAGCAGTGTTTAGCTGGTTCACCTTTAACCACGGGGTAACCTATATCCGTGGAATACTGCACATCGACATGATGATGTCTTGTCGACTGATGCTGGATTCCAAATGCAATATCGTCAAAGTATTGTAGTACTGAAACCACCGTCGAGGTGACTTCATACCCCTAAATACCCTGATTTTACAACGGATATAGGTTACCCCGCGGATAAATTTAGGTAAACTGATAGCGCTACTTGGTGCAGACGACACAGGTGAGCTCCCTCCCTTCCACGTAGCTCGGGCACGGCAGGGACCCACAGCGGGCTTCCACCAGGTAAAACAGCGCTCCGTTCTGGTTCGCGTCCCCGCCCGGTATGATCTCCGGCTGCCCATCAACACAGACGTACTCTTTGGCGCCGGCGTGGTAGTATTTACTCGCCATCAGGTAGCCATCGTACTCCTTGATCCAGCCGGTGGGGCAGGTGTTACGGGCGGGGATCATCAGCTCACTGCCGCGG